>NC_061096.1:64954818-64962318 GCF_015104395.2 Macrobrachium nipponense
GGAACTGCTAAGTGTTTTCTTAAAATGTGAGTCACATGTTGGCTCAGATCCAGATCTTTTTTTTTTTTTATTAGGAATTGCACCCTCTACAGGGCAGTGCCTTCAGTGCACCTCACGTAGTGTTATGTAGGAATTGCTAAAAGGTGTTTGCAACATGCCTTTGACCCCAAGCTTTACAAAGCTTTTCAGGTTTCTGTAAAAGAAAACTATTGAGATGGCTTTGTCTGTCCGTCTGCTCTTTTTCTGCTCGTCCACAGATCTTAAAAACTATTGAGGCTTGAGGGCTGGAAATTGTTATGTTGATCATCCACCCTCTGATCCTCAAACATACCAAATTGCAGCTCTCTAACGTCAGTAGTTTTTTTTGTTTTTCATTTAAGGTCAAAGATAGTGTTATTCGTGCTTCTGGCAACGCAACAACAAAGGCACCACGGCCGGCTGAGAGTTTCATACAGGATTATACACTGCGCAGAATTTTTTTTTACTCTTTATCCATTTACTTTACCTCCACTCCCACTTCCTTTCCCCAGTCTCGTTGTAGTACAACTTCTTGAACTATCAATTCATAGTGAAACTTTGAGATTTTCTCCCCGTCCTACAGTTGGATCCGAATGCTTCACGTCCTTCAATTTCAGGATCTCTTTACGCTCTGCCCAACCAAGCCACCAGCTCCCTCTTTTTCACGCTGCCATAATTGCCAAGTGGCCGAAAGTGCCCCAGTGCTTTAGCTTGACAGCCTCAACTTCATAAATATACAAATGAGGAACCGCTCGCTCTTCTCGCACCAAAGATGACTCGAAATTGGTCCGTCTGCCGTAGAGCAGCAATGAATCATTCGACACAAATTTCGTCAGTTAATTCTCCAATAGTCTCCCAGAGAGACTTTGGCTGAATTATAAGCTCGCCGATGGAATGCCGAATTTATCTAACACTGGGAAATATTCATTTTCCGGGAAGCATTTATGTGATAAATTCGAATGTATGTTCGCATACTAAACGCTTAGTTACTCTGCTTGTACATGGGTGATAAATGAGATGGACAAACAGACAGTCATTTCATCCTGTTTTAGGAAGGATTATTTTGACAGCGTTGAATTTTTATTTTACTTACCATTTCCCATTGAAAGTTGAAAAAAAAACAAGAAGGAGAGGGAGGTGAAAAGATCGCAAGAGGGGGAAAAAAGATATTTATAAAAATTAATCCTTTTTAGCATAGTAAATACTCTTTTGTTTTGTTTATTTACACATTTATTTATTCTCTTTTGTTTTGTTTATTTATATATTTACTCTCGTTTGTTTTGTTTTTTTATTTATATATATTTATTTAATTGATTAATTGTCGTTGACTGGTTTTATTTTTGACCTGTCACTCTTTCGTCGAAGGTATTGAATATGATGGAGAGAGAGAGAGAGAGAGAGAGAGAGAGAGAGAATTATAGCTAGCAGTATATTATTCACTTCAGTATTCGTTAGAATAATGTGTATATTATACTCTTCCCGAAATCTCCACTATATATCCTATTAGCTGAGATATACGACAAGAACTTACCATTTAATATATGTAATATATATATATATATAGATATATATATATATATATATATATATATATATATATATATTATATATATATATATATATATATATATATATATATATATATATATGTATTATATACACACACATATATATATATATATATATTACTCACGCATATACATATATGGCACCTCATATACATATATGTATATTTGCATATATATTGGCCCACCCCATAGACTATTTGAATTAGCTATTATCATGAACCCACTCTGTGTATTGTTAACCAGCTCGGCTGGATTGAATGAATGACCAATTCCGTTCAATCAATAGCCCTTCCCCTCACCTATTCTCTGGATTCCCTTTCTCTCCTATGTATTCGTATATAACCTCTCTGTCTCTTTTTAAAGATAATCCTCCCTTTACCTCTTGCGATCATTACCTTTTGTCATTACCTTTGAGCCAACGTCCCACGAGAGAGAAATGATGGAAAGAACACTTTTATTTTATGCTGGCATCGCATCCTACAGGATACCAGAGGGCGATAGGAGTCCCTAAAGGAAATATAAATACAGAGCGGACTAACGGGGGACCGTTGCGGCCTTTACTATCCATTGCAACACGAATTTCGATGCCATTGGCAACGTTTTCATCTTCGTAATGCTGGATAGGTCCGCAGTATGCTACTTCCCGGAAATTCGAGAGAGAGAGAGAGAGAGAGAGAGAGAGAGAGAGAGAGAGAGTGGAAAACGGGCTGTTGCTGAAGCGAATATTCGCGCAACGATCTCTCCGGTTTTGCCACCAATAGTTATTGGAAAGCTGGTGTGTATCTGTGATTTTTTTTTTTTTTTTTTCATCTGTAGATCTTTTTGTTCGATCAAGCAAATAATGTCGATTATAATTATAACTGAATAAACAATTATTCTTTGCATATTTTTTTTTCATCCCACTGGTCCTCCAGTTAGTTAACATCAGCAATAACTAGTGTGAACTTGGACTTGTTTAGCCGCCTCATACAAAACAAATTCCGTACTTTGGTCTCTTAACTGCTCTGGAAAAACATATGTGTGTATGTGTTATATATGCATATATATTATATATAATATATATATATATATATATATATATATATATATATATATATTATATATATATATATATATATATATATACATATATATATATATATTATATATATATATATATATATATATATATATAATATTTATATATATATATATATACATATATATATATATATATATTATATATATATATATATATATAATATATATATATAATATATATATATATGTATATATATTATATTATGATATATATTATTATATATATATATATATATATATATATATATATATATCTATATATATATATATATATAATATATATTATATATATATAGATTATATATCTATATATATATATATATATATATATATATATTATATATATATTATATTATATTATACAAGTTGTGCGCATGGCTGTGTGTGTTTTAGCATAGTATTATTGACAAGGTATAGTTAGTATTTCCTCAACCTGATTTTATACAGATTATTTGGAATACGAGACGAAATATATTTGTACTAAACAAATGGAATACCGCTATTGTGCAATTTGATAGCTTATTAATCATTGTAATGTAGAGGATTTTATACCATCGCTAATTTCAGTAAAAACTGTATTACTCCTCAGCTTTGAGCCATTTATAATCATTCATTTACCATAAAGGGGAGGGTAAAACAGTGGAAAAACTATCTTCTATGAAGTTGACGGAAAGAGATTCTAAATGAAGCTTACTGTGGTTTTATAACATAACAAACAGTACCAAAGCTTTTCAACCTAACCACGCGGAAATCTTCCCCACATTCAGTAAACAACACCCCCGTCAGTTATCTAATGGAATGACGTCGAGATCGGATATTCCAACTCTTTATGAGAGTGAATTTAGATCAGCTATTTTTATCTCTCCATTTTTGTATTGGAATTCCCCTGATCACATTTACCGGGCCTCTGTTACATTGTCCTATAACTTCCCTTTTTTTGCAAAGCAACGGCCTTTTCGATTAGCCTGTTAAAATGCTAAATATATATTTCCCAATTTCCTACTGACGTTTATCGATACTAAAGCATTTATGGCCGTTGTAGTGCAACTGGTGGTGCGGTTATGACATACGACTGACAATTAACTGGTAAGCGTAAATGTCATAATATTGCCTTTTTCAGTTGGGATGTAGTAATTGGAAGTAATATGCATCTCTATTTATTGCTGAATGTTTACATACGTTCATAATTTTCGTAAAATTCCTGTTTTTCGAAAGTAAATCTCTTGAGCGAAATGGCGGGATGAAATTCCTTTCGCAAGTGTTTTAGCTGCTAAATTAATAATGTCCCTGTTATAAGATACGTGTATAACACTGTTCATATGAAGCGAGAGGAATTGCAAATTGATCTAGGTGCCATGATTTTTTTTTTTAACGCGAACTGAATTTACGATAAAGAACGATACACCCATTTCACAAATGAATGTTAAGAAAAAACGTTTTAAGACTTGATTGTTCCCGTTTTTTAAAAAGATTTGCCGGGAATATATTGTCCATTTCTGGAAAACAAAATAAAATGGCAACATTTCCATAGTTTCTCTAATAAGAGTAGGAAAATGCAAACATTACTTTCGGTCTTTAGTGCATATGGAAACGGTTTGTTGAAATGGTTTTGCGAAATATCATTGCAATTGATGTCTAATTAGCGCAAGTGAAGGACGATACAAAAGTAGAAGTGGTTGAAAAGATTTAGCAGAACATATATTAATTTCAGAATATCTTTCGTAACTTCATATGTTGTCTATCTCTCAATATCTCTCTTCTGACCTGGTTTCACAAACACATTGTTCACTGGTGTGAATACAATCATCCTTATTGAATTAAGACAATAAATTAACTAACGCGTGATTCCTGGAAGACTATTGCACCCCCGCCCTGTTGAAGCAGTGGAATAGACTTACAGTTTTATAAATCAGGTTGACTGTTTTGTACTGCAAACTTGCGTCACACATAACACTCATGCAATTCTATAATCCGATGCACACTCTCAGTTCAAAGGAGGGTTAGCTGATTTGTTTAGATTAAATTTTGATATGGGTTAAGAGACCTGTTGTGGACATTTGGACTGCAAAACCGAAGAACAGCAGTGTAGCGAAATTATGAGTTTAATATAAATCCCATTGCAAATCTATAACGACTCAGGCTGTTTATCACTCATAAAGTTTATAAAGCAAAGGCTTAATGCTAATTGCACAATAGCACAAGGCTTGCTTGTCCATAATTCTGATTGATCCCAGAATCTCGCAAAGAAGAGAAAATCGCCTTCGATAAAGAAGAGATAAAGCTGAAAAAAACAAATTTAATCACTCTTTATAATAAAGCGATAAATAAAGAACACAATTTTAAAGGCCTGATATGGAAGTAAAATCCCATCTCACCCTTAAAAGAAGAAAAAAAATCCGGGCACGGGGCGACGGCGTCGGCCGGAAATAGGAACCAGTTAGAGGAATGTGGCATCTATTGACAGGCGTAAAATGAGGGCGCCCTAGCGATTGCAATCGAGGATTTTCGACTCATTGTCGCCATTTTAATCTCCATAACGGTAGATTGGTCTGCCAAAATATGCACTAGGGTAGCGCCCTTTTTTTTTTTCCAGTGATTTGATAGTTACATCCAAACCGTTGGTATTACGTGCTTTCTGTATTGGTAGTCATAGCGATGAATATTAATGTACGGATATTAAGGATGATATTTTGATAACAAGAGCTTTAACGATAACAGTGATAATTATATAATGAAACTGGGATGAATAATATTAGTCTTAAACCAGACTAACCGGGTCAAGACAGCGGCATTTTTCATTTATCGAATATTAATCATTTTTTATGAAAATTATTGGTTATATACACAAACTTATTATATATATATATATATATATATATATATATATATATATATATATCTATATATATATATATATATATATATATATATATATATATATACTTATATATATATCTACTATATATATATATATATATATATTCCCGTAGAATTTGTTCACCCGATTTGAGATTTGCCTTTGAGAAAAAAAGGTATGGGCCGGGGTTCTGTCTCCTCTTAACCTGTTCTTATTTTGCCATTGATGTGTATCTAATAACTGTGATATTTACATGGAAGAAAATACGACAAATTTGTGTATTTGAATAACCCAGCTAATGTCCCCCTTGTATCGGGAAAACAAAAGAAAATGTAATTGGCTAAGTTATATCTCGCATTTATACGAGGTTTGCATTTCAGAAGGCTGTTTTGTTTGTAGACTTTTATTGCCTATTTTCTTTTATCAGGAAAATTCTTTATTTTTCCCCTATTCCATTTTTATTCTTATTTCTCTCTTTCCACTACCTTTAGTTGGTCCATCTTTTCTCTCATTTTGATAGGCTGTGTGTCTTATTATCATTTTTTAACTTTTATTATCCTTTTTTAACTTTTCCATTATCACCGCGTCGCAAAACTTTACGGGAATTGATGAACGCCGTAAAACCTACATGAATTTATCTCTCCTAAGCCCCGCCCCCCCCCCCTCCCCCCCACCCCCCCCTCCCCCCCCCCCCCCCAACCCCCACACATCCCCATCTTCACACCCGTACAGGTTCCATTCAATCCCATTCGTATAACAAATGACTGAGTTTAATTGAAATGGCCTCTGGCTCTCACTGTCAAACTCGGCATCGCCCTACATAGCGGCCGGAGGCAATTATTATCCCTCCGGCATTTTCAGACTTTGCTCGACACATATGGAGTGTTTATATGATATAATATATCCGTCAGGAATGACATTTTCCTCTGGCGGTCTCCCGGCAAGGTCTGGCCTTTTACTCTCGCTATTAAACTTTATATCAGAAGGTATATCTGAATTCGATTAATTTTTTTTTTTTTTTTTACTTCGGGGGCGAATGAAGGTTCGAAATTCCACTTCCCCTTACCGTTTGTTTAGAGAATTGAAGTTTTGAAGTAATCTAAATTATAAACCTCTCTGTGGAATAAATTTGTCTCTAAAACTTGCATCAAATATATTAGGTATGGAAGTCTGGCAGTCAATTCATTCTTTTTGTGTTTTTATGTAAGTTGGTTAAGGTATTTTCCATATTTTGTTAACCTGATACTTTACTGATTTAGACAGCGTATGTCAGCAATAAGGAAAACATAGAATAATTCTAGTTTTTGTCAACAAATTTAACACTCCCTTTAGATCACGAGCCCGGATAAAGGAGGAGGTCTGAGTGTCATATGAATTCCATTGCCTTGTTACGATAGAAGTGCTAATATGAGTCAACGTCAATGATGAGTGCCTCTTAATGATGAGTAAAAACCACAAAGTAGAATCATAGGCGTAAATAGGTTGGAATTTTTAAGAGCTGAAATCGACCTACTGCCAGATGGGAGCAATTTCAATAGTTTTTGTTTTGCATTTGTCAGTACATACTGTATTGGACGTTTCTACAGACACTAATAGGAAGCGAAGATAAAAATCAAATAATATTTTGTAAAAAGAAAAATCAATGATGATTTGGCTATGTACTGAAAAATAGAGGATATTGCAAAGTGTATGTGAAGATAATCTAGTAGCAATGATATCTAACTCCAGCATAATGTTAAATGTCTCGTTATCTCTTACTCTCGAAAGGCTCATTTTCTATATACAAAAAAGTTTATTTTATCGGTCGGTCTAAAAATAAATAAATAAATAAATAAATAAATAAATAAATAAATAAATATTTAAAAAAAAAATGTACATATTACTTTTTTGCGTGTGAGCTCGTGTATTGCTGTGTATGTGGGTGTATGGGTCTTTGCAATGTATAACATGAGAGAGAGAGAGAGAGAGATGAGAGAG
>NC_061096.1:64964818-64977318 GCF_015104395.2 Macrobrachium nipponense
CCCATACACACACATACACAGAAATACAAGAGCTCACACGCAAAAAGTAATATGTACATTTTTTATTTTATTTATTTATTTATTTATTTATTTATTTTTCAAAGACCGGTAATAAACTTTTTTGTATATAGAAAATGAGCCTTTCGAGAGTAAGAGATAACGAGACATTTAACATTATGCTGGAGTTAGATATCATTGCTACTAGATTATCTTCACATACACTTTGCAATATCCTCTATTTTTCAGTACATAGCGTAATCATCATTGATTTTTCTTTTTACAAAATATTATTTGATTTTTATCTTCGCTTCCAATTAATGTCTGTAGAACGTCCAAATACAGTATGCACTGACAAATGCAAAACAAAACTATTGAAAATTGCTCCCATCTGGCAGTAGGTCGATTTCAGCTCTCAAAAATCCCAAGCTATTTACGCCTATGATTCTACTTTGTTGGTTTTTACTCATCATTAAGAGGCATTCTTCATTGACGTAGACTGCCACGGTTTGTTGCTAGACATATTAGCACTTCTATTGTAACAAGGCACGAAATTCATATGACACTCAGACCTCCTCCTTTATCCGGACTCTTTCGCGCTCGGCTACCAACCCGGTGGTCCTAAGGTCGATTCTCGGCTCGGCCGCACGCGTAACCAGAGGAATTTATTTCTGGTGATAGAAATTCATTTCTCGATACGATGTGGTTCGGATCCCACAATAAGCTGTAGGTCCCGTTGCTAGGCAACCAATTGGTTCCTAGTCATGTAAAAATGTCTAATCCTTCGGGCCAACCCTAGGAGAGCTGTTAATCAGCTCAGTGGTCTGGTAAAACAAAGATATACTTAACTTCATCCGGACTCTGATCTAGCAGAAGTAAAAAATTGTTAACAAAAACAACAATTGTTCTATGTGTTCCTTATTGCCGACAGATGTCATCCATATCAATAGAGTACGATGTTAACAAATTATGAAAAATAAATGAACCAACTTATAAAAACCCAAATAGAATGAATACACTGTCAGACTCTTACCTAAGGAAATATATTAGATGAAAACACAAATAGAATTAATTTACTGCCAGACTTCCATACCTAAATATATTAGATGCAAGTTTTAGAGACAAACTTATTCCACAGAGAAGTTTATAATTTAGATTACTTAAAAAACTTCAATTCCTCTAAACAACGGTAAAGAGAATTGAAATTTCGAACCTTCATTCGCCCCCACCGAAGTAAAAAAAAAAAAAGGAAAAAATAAAAACTTAATCGAATTCAGATATACCTTCTGATATAAAGTTTTAATAGCGAGAGTAAAACGCCAGACCTTGCCGGGAGACCACCAGAGGGAAATGTCATTCCTGACGGATATTAAATATCTATATAACACTCCATATGTGTCGAGCAAAGTCTGAAAATGCCGGAGGGATATAATTGCCTCGGCCGCTATGTAGGGCGATGCCGAGTTTGACAGTGAGCGCCAGAGGCCATTTCAATTAAACTCAGTCATTTGTTATACGAATGGGATTGAATGGAACCTGTACGGGTAAAGGGAGGGGTTTTGGGTGGGTCGTGGGGAAGGGGGAGGGGGGTGGGGGGGGTGGGGGGGGCGAGCAGGAATAAAGTGATGTAGGTTTTTCGGTCTCATCCATTTCTGTAAAGTTATGTGACGCGGAGATAATGGAAAAGTTGAAAGGGAAAATAAGGCGCACAAATATTTTCAAAAGAGAAGATGAAGGGAGGATTAATGATAGGTCAGTTGCAATGACTAATGAGTGGCGGTATTAACAGAGTAATTAGAAATAAACACAGCAATAGTGAGAAAAAAAGTATTATTATTCATGGAAAGAATATGTAATATATAAATATATATATATATATATATATAGATATATATATATATATATATATTATATATATATGTATATATATATGTTTGTGTGTGTGTGTGTGTGTATGTTTATATATATATATATATATATATATATATATATATATATATATATATATATATATATATATATATATATATATATATATATATACTATACATCATATATGTATATATATATATATATATCTATATATCTACTATATATATATATCTATATATATATATATATATATATATATACACTTTTAGAATGTTAAAGTAAATCCGTAATCACTTTATACAAAGGAACATGATATTTCTCTAATAAAAAGCAACGGATTCAAAGATTCTCTAATATGATATCATGAAGATTATCTTGGTTTTTTTATATTATTATTATTATCATGGAAAGAAGAATATGTAATATATAAATATTATATGTGTGTGTGTGTGTATGTTTATTTATATATATATATATATATATATATATATATATATATATATATATATAGATTTACATATATATATATATATATGTATATATATATATATATATATATATATATATATATATATATATATATATTTATATATATACACTTTTAGAATGTTAAAGTAAATCCGTAATCACTTTATACAAAAGGAACATGATATTTCTCTAATAAAAAGCAACGGATTCAAGATTCTCTAATATGATATCAGGAAGATTATCTTGGTTTTTTAGACTAAGAGAAATTATAATTACCTGCGATACCCATCACAGGAAGTTAGTACAGTAGGTACTTTTGCTATTTTTGGGGTATATAGACGAGAGAGAGAGAGAGAGAGAGAGAGAGAGAGAGAGAGAGAGAGAGAGAGAGAGAGAGAGAGAATGAATTACACTCACAATGTTCTGTAACGCAACATCAAATCAGGACATAAATCAAATAATGCATTTGAGATCAATCAAGTAACATAACTAAAGCAATATAACCTCAATAACCATAACTACAGTGATGTGCAAAAGTTGCTGTAGCAAACAACAACAACTACAACAACAATAAAAGCAACATAAATAAAATCTATTAAAAAAAAAAAAAAATTTCGGTTCCCGAATTCCCAGAATGGCAATCAGCTCCAAGGAACGGATATTAAAATCCTCTCAATCCTATTTCCAATATAGAAAAAACTAAAAACGATTTTACAATTGAAATTAAAACTTCTCATTTCTTTTCCTTTTTTTCAAAGCGATCTTTGGTTCCCTCTGGACTTTTGGTCAATATCTTTAAAGAAAAAAAAAAAATGTGAACTCGTATTGAAATATGATTTTCGAGCACTGGGAAATCAGAATGGAAATATGAGCATGCTTTTGAAGTTCAAAGAAAGATGGGATACTGCTAATGACACCTCGTTAGGCCTTTTGCGTAATTCATCTTTTCATCTGCATTATTTGGCCATTTCTATTTTTTCTCGTTTTTATATAATTAGTGCGTTTTATTGATATTTGTCAGGACAGTTTTATTTTTTGTTATCAATTTTTTTTTGTAGCAATTAATAGTGACACATCAAGTGTTAATTGATCACTTAAATTTATCAAATTTTTTGTTCAATATTTATAACTCGCTGTGGATCATGTGTTGTGCTGCTATTATTTTTAAAGCGGTTTATGTAGAAGTTTGAGTTTTTTATCTCGAGGACGAAATGTGAAATGTTTTTATGTATATTTTTTTACCCCCGAATCTGTCACTATTTTCTTGTTATATTTAATGAGTAATCTCGTTTTTGTTGGCGCATATTACTGAGTTCCCGTGAGAAAAAATGAAATGAAAGAGTTTTATCAGTATAATCAAAAAAAAATTTGTACCAATATTTGCATTAATTAACTTTTTCATGTTTTGAGATCTGTTGATTTATCGTACTAATCAATGTTTTTAATTACCTTTAAGAATAATGATTTTTGAGAGTAATTTATAATTAGAACAATGAGTTCTTAAAAGTAATTTATAATTTGTTTTCGATTCCATGAAGTTTTACGTCGTTACATCCAGCATTACTTTTTGCAAATCTAATAAACTAAAAAAATATCATAGCAAAAAAAGAATCAGTCCTCCAATCTTTCAACATAAACGGAAAACCCTGCTACTCTTATTTATTTCACGTCAACATCTGCTCAGTGTCTCCCTACTGGCTACTTTCATCCCTTCCTCCGAAACCCCATCTGGAATCACCAACTGGAGAACAGTGACGAGGAGTGTCATCGCTCCAGAAATTTGATCAAGATGTATTACGCAGCTGAGAGGTCGTTCAAACTTGTGCCTTTTTTCCTGGCTTGCTGTTAGTTGTTAATTATTATCAGCAGAAAGCAACCCCCCCCCCCCCTCTCTCTCTGTCTCTCTGTATGTCTGTCTGTCTGTCTGTCGTCTGTCTCTCTCTCTCTCTCGTCTCTCTCATCTCTCTCTCTCTCTCTCTCTCTCGACGACGAAGATCCGCCTTCTGTATCGTCTTCAAGGGGATGGCTGCAGGGAAACAAATTGTTTTGAATAAAGGTGGCACGTTTCTGTGGCCCCCAAAGTCCTTCTCGTCTCTCTCTGTCTCTCTCTCTCTCTCTCTCTCTCTCTCTCCTCTCTCTCTATATATATATATATATATATATATAATATCTATATATATATATATATATATATATATATATATATATATATATATATACATATATCTATATATGTATAACAGAATCACGAAAAGTTAGGAACGTGATAAATCCTAAATAAAGATAAATGCCACGAAGGAAAAATAAACGAAGGATGTCTGCGAGATCTTTCGACTTAAAAGCCCTTTACTGAAGCAGATACTGACAAAAATACGAGAAAAGACAATGCAAGAAGGTTCGTATAACTGACAGATAGGGATTATAAAGGGATTAGTGCCTAGAATCCGACACACCTGGAAGATAAGAAAACCTTCCCAAACAAGCATAAACAAAGGGTGCAATTAAAGGCATTTATCTTTATCTATATATATATATATATATATATATATATATATATATATATATATATATATATATATATGTCTGTATATATATATATATATATATATATATATATATATATATATATATATATATATATATATATATATATATATATATATATATATATATATGTGTGTGTGTGTGTGTGTGTGCGCGCGTTCATATAATCTGCTTATATGTTTACATTATAAATACCACGATAAAAAAAATATTTAATTCAATAAGATAAAATATAATTTTAACGTTCCCATGTAAGACGGAAAACAAATACATAAGTCATAAGTTCAAAAATAGACAGCCTCGATAAATGATATGTACATTTCGTCCCAAATTCATAGTGTCAACTTTATCTCATAAAACATACCATTGGACCAGAACGGAGCTATTTTTATCGTCCATTTATCTTTGGAGCAGGAAATTTACATAAATATGTTATACGACGACCCGTTAAATATCACGTTTTTGTATTGGTTGAAGTTGATTTGCCACTGGGATGGGTATACTTCTTCTCAAGAGATTACGGACTAAATTGATTTCAGTTTAAATATAGTAATTT
Source organism: Macrobrachium nipponense (assembly GCF_015104395.2). Classification (NCBI taxonomy): domain Eukaryota; kingdom Metazoa; phylum Arthropoda; class Malacostraca; order Decapoda; family Palaemonidae; genus Macrobrachium; species Macrobrachium nipponense. Next base: position 64,970,256 of record NC_061096.1, read on the forward strand.
AGAGGATAGAGATAATTATTTAAAGTCGTATTATAATCACCATTACTTATATCGATTTGTAACAAATGAAGAAGATTTGGAAAATAGATGGAGTTTTTCCATATTTGTTTTTTGTTGGTGAAGTGTATTGCCTATCATCATAGCTATGATTAGAATGTTGCATACAATTGAACTGCACTGATAAATTTTTATAGCTGAGTTTCGCTTCACCTTACCTTACAATCATTTGATATTGCACTAATGTATATCTGGCATTTTGGATAATATCCTCTCTCCTTTATATTTTAGAATATATTATTATTATTATTATTATTATTATTATTATTATTAGGAAGGAGGCCTTCTCCGGAGGGCAGTAGCATTGAATACAATAGCTGTTTCAACGGCATTTAATTTATATAGAATCTTCTCAATTCTTCTTATTATCTTTTTTCTCGTCAGCATGTAGCTGGTGTATTAAGTTTTCCTAAGGACATGTAAAGATTTTCATTTGTCTTAGGTTTATTCCTCTAAGTGTCGACAGCGCACAGGCAGTCATCTATGAGAGTTTACAGTACAGTGAATTAAGATACAGTTTACAAGTATTTATAGCATGCAAGGTCGTGTACAATCGGTGGGCGGGTCGGTGGGAACGGATTTTAATTGGTCGTTGGATGGAAACGAAATCTCCCCTGAGGCGTTTCTGACTGCGTAGTTTGGACGGGGTTATTAGCGTCGGTTGGGTGTTGTTTGGGGTACCCACCTCTTGGGCGGCAGGCTGTACAATTGATATATCTTCCGCTCGTTCTCGTCCCTTTCTCTCTCTACTTCTTCCGCGCTCTTTTCTCTCTCTCTTGCTCTCTCTCTCTTTCTCTTTCTGCAAGTTCCTCTCTCTCTCTCTCTCTCTCTCTCGTTCGCTCCTTCTAACGCTCTCTCTTTCTCTCTCTGCCTGCTCCTCCTCTCTCTCTTCTTTCTCTCTCTCTCTGTTTGCTCCTCTCTCTCTCTTTCTCTTTTCTCTCTCTCTCTTCTCTCTCTGTCTCTCCCCCCTCGATCTCTCTCTCTCTCTCTCTCTCTGTCTCTCCCCCCTCGATCTCTCCTCTCTCTCTCGTGGATGTATACGTAGTCGGTTGGTTTCTTGCGCCATTTCTTTTCATGATGGTGGGGAGAAACTCTGTTTCTTTTACCGTGTTGATAGTCGGTTTTTTTCTTTTTTCTCTAATTAGGTTAAAGCTTCAAGATAACGTAGGCGTTTTCGGTCCGGTGCATGGTCAATAATTTCTATGTTCTTTATAAGCTCAGCTCTTTCTGGTCTCCTGTTGTGTTTTTCCCTATAGTGAATGAAAATGGCCCCTTCTTGAAGATGACACGAGAGACGCTTGGAGAGTCTGGTAGTGGTCATCCCGATATAAGAATGGTGGCATCCATCCACCGAGCATGTGAATTCGTAGATGACACTCCTTCTCAAATTCAAAGACGTTTCTGGGGGCGCCGGGTTGTTCTAAGAAGCAGCTGGCTGGTTTTCATGCTTTTGTAATAAATTATGAGGCTAATTTTATCACTTTCTGTAGTGGGGGAGACATTTTCACTGATTATTTTCCTATAGCCTTTTCATCTTCCAAATATTTGTGGTTGCATATGATTTTTTATAAATATTTTTATAGCTCCACTTTGGTCGTTAGTTACGGTTTCGTTCTTTCTTGGTGCCATTATTTATGGAGTCCCTCGTTTGGCGTTCGACCATACGGTTTGAAAAGTTATTATTAATGAGAACTTGTGTAGACCTTTCGATTTCCCTGGTGGTTTCTCTCCATGTGGAACAGTGTGTAAGGCGCGGCGGACGAAGGCCTCTACCGCCGATCTTTTATACCTGTCTGGGCACTCGCTGGACCCATTAAGGCATAGACCCGGGTTTTGTGGGTTTCTTGTAAACCGTGGTGTGTATCCCGTAGGGGTCTGCTGTACCCGAACGTCCAGGAAGGGTAGGGCACCGTCAACGCTGCGTTCACACGTGAAGTGGAGGACGGAGCATTCTTCGAAGGTGTTTCTTAAAGTTTCAAGGTCCTCTTCTCTGTCAACTTTTATGAAGGTGTCGTCTATGTAGCGGTAGTATTGGGGAGGGACAGGGGATCTTATTGAAAACTCTTCTTCGACGACACTCATGTAGAGAAGAGGACCTTGAAACTTTAAGAAACACCTTCGAAGAATGCTCCGTCCTCCACTTCACGTGTGAACGCAGCGTTGACGGTGCCCTACCCTTCCTGGACGTTCGGGTACAGCAGACCCCTACGGGACACCACCACGGTTTACAAGAAACCCACAACCCGGGTCTATGCCTTAATGGGTCCAGCGAGTGCCCAGACAGGTATAAAAGATCGGTGGTAGAGGCCTTCGTCCGCCGCGCCCTTACACACTGTTCCACATGGAGAGAAACCACCAGGGAAATCGAAAGGTCTACACAAGTTCTCATTAATAATAACTTTTCAAACCGTATGGTCGAACGCCAAACGAGGGACTCCATAAATAAATGGCACCAAGAAAGAACGACCGTAACTAACGACCAAAGTGGAGCTATAAAAATATTTTATAAAAATCATATGCACCACAATATTTGGAAGATGAAAAGGCTATAAGGAAAATAATCAGTGAAATGTCCTCCCCCACTACAGAAAGTGATAAAATTAGCCTCATAATTTATTACAAAAGGCATGAAAACCAGCCAGCTGCTTCTTAGAAAAACAACCCGGCGCCCCCAAAAGAAACGTCTTTGAAGAGAAGGAGTGTCATCTACGAATTCACATGCTCGGTGGATGGATGCCACCATTCTTATATCGGGATGACCAACTACCAGACTCTCCAAGCGTCTCTCGTGTCATCTTCAAGAAGGGGTGCCATTTTCATTCACTATAGGGAAAAAACAAACAACAGGAGACCAGAAAGAGCTGAGCTTATAAAGAACATAGAAATTATTGACCATGCACCGGGACCGAAAACGCCTACGTTATCTTGAAGCTTTACATATATTAGAGAAAAAAAAAAAAAACCGACTATCAACACGGTTAAAAGAAACAGAGTTTCTCCCCCCCCACCATCATAAGAAGAAATGGCGCAAGAAAACCACCGACTACGTATACATCACGAGAGAGAGAAGGAGATCGAGGGGGGAGAGAGAGAGAGAGAGAGAGAGAGAGAGATCGAGGGGGAGAGACAGAGAGAGAGAGAGAGAGAGAAAGAGAAAGAGAGAGAGAGGAGCAAACAGAGAGAGAAAGAGAAAGAGAGAGAGAGGAGCAGGCAGAGAGAGAAAGAGAGAGCGTTAGAAGGAGCGAACGAGAGAGAGAGAGAGAGAGAGAGAGAGAGGAACTTGCAGAAAGAGAAAGAGAGAGAGCAAGAGAGAGAGAAAGAGCGGAAGAAGTAGAGAGAGAAAGCGGGAGAGAACGAGCGGAAGATATATCAATTGTACAGCCTGCCGCCCAAGAGGTGGGTACCCCAAACAACACCCAACCGACGCTAATAACCCCGTCCAAACTACGCAGGTCAGAACGCCTCAGGGGGAGATTTCGTTTCCATCCAACGACCAATTAAAATCCGTTCCCACCGACCCGCCACCGATTGTACACGACCTTGCATGCTATAAATACTTGTAAACTGTATCTTAATTCACTGTACTGTAAACTCTCATAGATGACTGCCTGTGCGCTGTCGACACGTTAGAGGAATAAACCTAAGACAAATGAAAATCTTTACATGTCCTTAGGAAACTTAATACACCGCTACATGCTGACGAGAAAAAGATAATAAGAAGAATTGAGAAGATTCTATATAAATTAAATGCCGTGAAACAGCTATTGTATTATTATTATTATTATTATTATTATTATTATTATTATTATTATTATTATTATTATTATTATTATGAATTTTATTTGGTCTATCAAAGTCCTCCAATTCGACTATATGGTATTTATAGTGTGGGGTTCTGGGTTGCATCCTGATTCCTTAGGAGTCCATCACTTTTCTTACTATGTGCGCAGTTTCTAGGATCACACTCTTTCTGCATGAGTCCTGGAGCTACTTCAGACTCTAGTTTTTTCCAGATTCCTTTTCAAGGCTCTTGGGATCGTGCCTAGTGTTCCTTTGATTTTTATTATTATTATTATTATTATTATTATTATTATTATTATTATTATTATTATTATTATTATTATTGTAGTAGTAGTAGTGGTAGTAGTAGAGCAGTATTAGGTTTTCTTGTTTTTTTATATTTATAAGCATATAATCATAAAAAACCAATGACATTTGTCTACCTTACGATCACTTGTTTAAAAGAAACATTTCTTAACTTTTGTGTGTTGTATACTTCTTCTCTCTCGTTTCGTAAAGCAATAAAACAGATTTCAGAGGATGTTGGGAATGCCGTGTGTCAAGAACAGTGCACATCTCCTCCCTTGAAGATAGAAGAGAAATGGAGATTTGTTTCTTTAATGCTCTTTTGCCCGCCAAAAACACACACAGGCTTTCACGACCATCCTGGCGCGCCGATATTCACTGGATGTTAACGGCAGAACGGGAGCATCTTATTCATCTTGGGTGATTTCCTCGAGAAATGGAAAGATATAGGATTTATTTCCGATATACTTTTATCTTTTCTCTTGTATCTTTCGTTGCTTTTTATAAATTACTAACATTTCTAAACTCTTCAGTTGTTAACTGGTCGTTTTTTTCGCATAAAAACATAAAAAGCAAAGTAGGAATTTTGCCCCAAATAACTTTTCCCTCTTTCCCTCTTCTTTCTCCATCTGATTTTAGTCTCTTCTCCTACGATTAACATATTCGTGCCTTGACGATTATTGTTTAATTAATGCGTGGTACGAGGGATTTCCAAAGACATAATAGTTGTTTCAAACACGATTTAAAAAATGGAAAATTATTACAAAACGTTTGCGTGCGTGTGTAACAAGAGAGAGAGAGAGAGAGAGAGAGAGAGAGAGAGAGAGAGAGAGAGAGAGGTGCCTAAGGTGTTCTTTAACTACTATAATATAATTCCTTTTAGTATTTACCTAGAATCTTGGCATCGTTGAGTTTGTCCTCACTTGAACCAAGCCCTGCCATTTTTTTGTCTCATTTTAACCGTCCTCTTGCAGTAGTGAGGATATTTATTATCCATCCATCTTAGTTACAGCTAAACCTGACGGTAAAATTCCCCTGTCCGTCAGATGAATCCCTCTTATTTCTCTACGTAGTATTAGGCATGCAGGATTCAGGTTTGCAAATTAATTAAAGGGTTCTGTTCTGTCGTTTTTTTTTTTCCTATTCAATTCATGAGAGTAACTACTGGAAAATCCTAGCCTGTGGAGATTCGTGCATATCCTTAGCTCCTCAATTTTAGACCGCTTTATGCTACAGGCGTTTATGAATTTCACAGCTGCTTTTCATGTTTTTGCATATATAGTGGTCTGGTTAACGGATGGTCTTACTTGGTAATATATCAAAGTGTCTTAAATATCACTGATATCTATATTTCTTTAGACATGTTTGCCATATGTTTTAATTGTCGATCCATTAAACATGTTGATATTGAGACCAAACAAACAAAATATTTGTGTTTAATAACTACCTGATGATGATCATATTCGTTTTGCCCATTAAGTCTGTTTATGCTACTTGATTAGTGTAAAGGACAGACGTAGTCCTTGTCAGCATGACAGTAGATCGTAATACTGACAGCGGTTGAAACCCACGATTTTTCGAACACCTGAACGTGCAAGGGTTCGAAAGTCTTTTGTTTTGAGCTTTCAACTTTTTTCAATATGACATTTTATTAATGTAATTAATGAATAACTATTTATTTTCATGCTACTTCATTTTTCCTAGCAACAATAATAATAATAATAATAATAATAATAATAATAATATAATAATAATAATAATTAATTATTATTATTATTATTATTATTATTATTATTATTATTATCATTATTATTATTATTATTATTATTATTATTATTATTATTATTATTATTATTATCATTATGGGAATAATGGAAGAAGGGATATAAAACACCAAGAGATTAAGGACACGATCAGGAAAAATATATGCAGAGACTCAAGGCGATACTCAAGCAAAACTCAACGCGGAAATATGATAAAAGCCATAAACACATGGGCAGTGCCAGTAATCAGATACAGCGCAGGAATAGTGGAATGGACGAAGGCAGAACTCCGCAGCATAGATCAGAAAACCAGGAAACATATGACAATACACAAAGCACTACACCCAAGAGCAAATACGGACAGACTATACATAACACGAAAGGAAGGAGGGAGAGGACTACTAAGTATAGAGGACTGCGTCAACATCGAGAACAAAGCACTGGGGCATATCTGCAAACCAGTGAAGACGAGTGGCTAAGAGTGCATGGAAGAAGGACTAATAAAAGTAGACGAAGACCAGAAATATCAGAGACAGGAGAATGACAGACAGAACAGAGGACTAGCACAACAAGCCAATGCACGGACAATACATAGACAGATTAAAGAAACCTAGCCAGCGATGACACATGGCAATGGCTACAGAGGGGAGGGTTAAAGAAGGAAACTGAAGGAATGATAAACAGCGGAACAAGATCAGGCCCATAAGAACCAGATATGTTCAAAGAACTATAGACGGAAATAACATCTCCCCCCTATGTAGAAAGTGCAATACGAAAAATGAAACCATAAACCGCATAGCAAGCGAATGCTCGGCACTTGCACAGAACCAGTACAAAAACAGGCATGATTCAGTGGCAAAAGCCCTACCACTGGAGCCTGTGCAAGAAACATCAGCTACCTGCAGTAATAAGTGGTATGAGCACCAACCTGAGGGAGTGATAGAAAACGATCAGGCAAAGATCCTCTGGGACTATGGTATCAGAACGGATAGGGTGATACGTGCAAATAGACCAGACGTGACGTTGATTGACAAAGTCAAGAAGAAAGTATCATTCATTGATGTTCGCAATACCATGGGACACCAGAGTTGAAGAGAGAGGGGGAAAAAATGGATAAGTATCAAGATCTGAAAATGAAATAGAAGGATAAGGTTGGG
>NC_061096.1:64982318-64984818 GCF_015104395.2 Macrobrachium nipponense
ATGCTCGCACTGATCTTCGCGTGCGGACGCTGGAGACTGGGAGTGTAGTATAGGGAAGGTCATTGCCGTTCGATTTGTAAACTCTACTGCGTCCATACGCCACTTTTAGTTATCTTATCAATAATTTAAGTATTTTAATGACATTTCCTTAACCAGAGCATGAACATCGGCCAGCTATTAGCGAATCTCAGCCCTGATGAGAAGAGAATCATAAGAAGAGAAATGACCATATATAAAATCAATTCCACTGATGCTGCAATCCTACTTAACAAAACATGTTTGAGATAGGGTCTCCTATCTTCGTATATTATTATTATTATTATTATTATTATTATTATTATTATTATTATTATTATTATTATTATTATTATTATTATTATATTATTATTATTATTATTATTATTATTATTATTATTATTATTATTATTATTATTATTATTATTATTATTATTATTATTATTATTATTATTATTATTATTATTATTATTATTTCTATTGATTTTTATTCTTATATATTTTTATTATTTTCATTTTATTTTATTTTTTACTATTTTAATTTTCATTTGTATTATTATTATTTCTATTGATTTTTATTCTTATACATTTTTATTATTTTCATTTTATTTTATTTTTTACTATTTTAATTTTCATTTGTATTATTATTATTTTAGTATTGTTATTATTTCTATTTTTACTTTATTTTTTAATTTTTAATTTTAGAATTATTACTACATAATATTTTAAGATATTTATCTTTATTTTAATTATTTTATTTTTTATCATTATCATTATTTCTATTTTCAATTTGTAGTTATTATCATCTCAATTTTATTTGTATATATTTTTTTTTTTATTTAGAAAATATATACTACTATTTTCTTACTTTTATTTGTAATTATTTTATATATGTTTTCTTTATTTTTATATATTATTTTTAGTTATTATTTTATTATCATTTTACTGATTTTATTTATAGTTTTATATATTTATCATTATTATTCTTATTTCTATTAATAATACTTTGTTTTTTTGTATTTGTTTCATGTTTATTATATGTATTATAAAAAAATATTATTATCATTTTACTTATTGTATTCATATTTTTATAAATTTAATTTTTTACATTTTTCCTTTTGTTAATTTCAACTTTATTTTCCATTATTATTATTTTATTTATGTTTGGATTTTATTACTTTTATTTTATTTCTCGTATTCTAAATTTTAATATTTTATTTTTTTCCTTGTTCTGGATATCAGTAATGTTTTAAATATATTTTATTAAAAATTATTCTTGCCTTAGCTGCATTAATTTCATATATGTCTGTTTTCCTAATTATGGTTTCCTCATTGTTGCTGAAAGTGGTGAGCAATGCACCGAAGGTTGATATGTCTAAAATAAAAAAATATTTCAATTTTATTCAGATGCCAGAAACTATAGTTAAACATTCGTTTTACAATCCGTAGAGTTTTTCCAAAGTAAAGTTAAATTCGAAGTCTGGAATCTGACTATTCTTTGGTAAGGAGGTTGAGTCCGTCTTCTTCTGTACTGTATTCCTCTTGTGCATTGTATTTTTTAGGAAGCTGATGGTTTTTCCTCTGTCCCATATACTTTCAAGGATTCCATTAGTCATGAATGTTGTATCATGTCGAAGGTTTTCTTTTAGTCAATGCATGTCATGCTTAGGTTTGTTTTCCTTCCTTTACTATTGAACTATTAGAGAAATTTAAAGTAATTAATCCTAAATTACCCTACTTTTATGGCCTTCCCAAAACTCACAAAGACAATCTTCCATTCAGACCCATCGTTTCATGCGCCGGAGCTTTCAATTACAAAATTTCTAAATGGTTAGCTGGCCTCCTTTCTCCTTTTTTAGGCACTTTTTCTCCCAGTCACATTAAACATTCGGAAGATTTTTGTCACAAATTCAGAGATGCACATATACCTCTTCACAACATAAAACTTTTAAGCCTCGACGTAGACTCCCTATTCACAAAAGTACCAGTGCAGGACGTTCTTCAGTTTTTAAAGGAAAAATTATCCCCCTATTCAGATCATTTCCCATTGACGCTTGACAAAATAATAAAGTTAGTTGAATTATGTGCATCTATAACGTATTTTCATTCGGGGAATCATTCTAACAAGCAAAAATTCGGGTGTAGTATGGGTAGTCCTTTTAAGTCCCGTTTTAGCCAATCTGTACATGGAATACTTTGAAAACTACAGTAATAAATGCCAATAAAACCAAAAAACATGCTCGTGTGAGATACGTGGATGATATTCTAACATTTTGGGATAATGAGTGGGGTAATTTTAATGAATTCCTCTCAAAATTAAACGCATTAGTGCCCAGCATCAAATTTAAAGTTGAATGGGAAACAGACAACAAAATTCCTTTTCTTGATGTTTTAATAATCAGAGACACGACAGAATACAAATTTACCATATACAGAAAACAACGTTCTCACTTTCATATATTCATACTTTAGCTATCACGACATT
>NC_061096.1:64989818-65019921 GCF_015104395.2 Macrobrachium nipponense
TGTTAAGATGTTCCATACGTGTCCTCTTATACCTGTGGAAGTGTTTGTTTATATTAATAACAGGTAGCTTCGGATCTCCCTACAAACCTCTCCCCCCCCCCCCCCCACCAGCTCCACCACTACCCCTGTCTCCGTCCGGATATGTGATAAGATTAAATTGAAGCATAAGCCACTGAGGGTAAACAGCATCCCACCTCGAGTCAGTTGAGAATTAATCGAGTATATTGTTATGCCAGATGCCATCTAGGTGCTGAATCGTAAGGGTGGGCAATATATCTGATGTCTTAATAATAATAATAATAATAATAATAATAATAATAATAATAATAATAATAATAATAATAATAATAATAATAATAATAATAGGCACAATTTTCAGTGTCGAAAATGATGACAATGATTGGAGGTCCACAATAATATCGCATGTGAAATATAAAGTCTTTAATAATAAAAGCTTTCGAACCTTGTACTAGGTTCATCTTCAGTCCAAGATGAACTTAGTACAAGGTTCGAAAGCTCTTATTGTTAAAGACTTTATACTTCACATGCGAAATTATTGTGACCTGCAATCAATATAATAATAATAATAATAATAATAATAATATAATAATAATATGATAATAATAATAATAATAATAATATAATAATATCGTTCATTATCGGAATTATATACTATTACTCTATTAACACAAATATCTACCATTCTTTTAATGATGAGACATAATTTTCTGGTATTTCATCGATGGAATATGACCTATTTTTTCAGGTAGGTACAAATGTCACCGTTACCTTCTTGTCGAAATGTTTCACTTTGGATCCTTTGATTAATTCCTATTTCCATAACTCGACCTCGATCACCCGTCCAGAACAAATCGCCAAGTAAAATCAAACGGGAAAGAAGGAAAATATGCTTTAACGGTTTAAAATCTTACATCTTTATTATATCGTCCGATATCGAGATCCTCTTGAACAATGCAACACAATATCGCAATGAAAATTGGGGAGCAATAGGATAAAATGGGTGTTATATTGACAGGCCCCAAAATTGGGCTCCGAGCCTCCGATGTCAGTTGCGACAGAAAATTTTTCAAGGCTATAATTGACGTTTTTCATTTCTCTGACAATGAAATGAATTTCGAAACGCTTTAGAACGTGTATATGGTGCCGTTTTAGGATGTACCTCATAATATTAACAACGTTCTCCTTTTTCATACGGAGGTGAGCGTAATGATACTCTGAATAGTATTTCCATTGTTTGGTTGAAAACAAAAAAAGGTTGAGATGTATAGAAATTTTCCCAGTACCACAAAAAAGTATAGTAACCCATTCATTAGTCGAATGTACGTCAGGGAACAATGAAAGTTTTTTTGTTTTTAAGTAAAATCTCTCTCTCTCTCTCTCTCTCTCTCTCTCTCTCATCTCTCGTCTCTCTCTTCTCAGTGCCTTCATTCCAAGCCTTTGTGATTGTTTAGCAATATTTTTCAGACAGCAGAGACTAATCTTTAAGCTTTGAGAGACTTGAAGAGATTGGTAGTTCATTAATGGGTTGCAGTATCATAGTTTGTGAGTGAATGAGCGAATGAGTAAGCTTTGAATATGCTGCCAAGAAAGAACCTCATTAGAGGAGAGATTTAACTGTCGTATGAGCAGATACCAGAAACAGATGTTTAACAGGAGTACAATCGCAGAGTGGGAACTTTATTACAGGCATTCATAATTTTGCGGCATAATGTTAGAATTACCAAGTATCTGGTAATATAGGCGTAGCAGTTAACTGACAGCACAGTAGTGTGTACCCTCCCCCACCTAAATACATAATACTAAAGTAATTCCACAGTCAGGCAAACCTCCCCCTTGACTACAAAAAAATGGATGGGAAATTCAAATTCGAGCTGTCTTTATATATGTCTGGTAGTGGGGGATTTACTAGTCATGCCTATTCTGGAAATACAGTAATATGACAAGAAGATACGAGTCTGACGTTTGCTTCTCAGATAGGTCAACCACCTCGGAAGAGCTTTCTTGAACCCCTGAAATTATGGGATTATTGCATATAGCCCCCTTCAGGTTGAGGTGTTTACTTGTTGAATGACCCAGTTTTGGATGAGAAAGAAGGACGTCCCTGACCAAAAAAAACCTTGGTAATTATGACAATTATAAGATTTCTGAGACTTGGAGATGGGGTCGTTTTTAATAGCCCTGGAATATCTAGGTAGGTTGAAGAGCTGGTGGACATTCGTATAACAATGCCTTGTAATTCACCAGATGCTTGTGTAGTTGGTGACCAGTTGTAATTTATTATTTAGAATACTTGATATTCGTAGTTATAAGACGACTTATCTTTTCATGAGAACAATCCAGTCTGTTATCCCTGCTTGTCGCATTGCATTGAGCTTGGTTTCATAAAGATTAGCACTGAAACGAGAGGAAGATACACTGGTTGTTCATAAATTTAGTAGCGGCCCTTGTATAAAAGTAATTAAATTTTCGTATCCCAAACTGTGGATAGGTGATTAATTTAGAAGTGTTTTATTCTTCAGACCTGACTATTCGCTATTAAAAACATTCCATTTTTGAATGGTGAGATTGATCACACGTACCGGTAAGAAAATAAAAAGTTAAGGGCATCTGACGACCATCTACAAGCCAATAGGTGTGTTTATATAGTATATATATATCATATATATATATATATATATATATATATATATAATATACATACATACATATACATATATATATGTGTATGTACATATATACTGTATATATATATATATATATATATATATATATATATATATATATATATATATATATATGTATGTACATATATATATATATATATATATATATATATATATATATATATATATATATATATGTATGTACATATATATATGTATATGTGTATATATATATATATATATATATATATATATATATATAGTTGAGGAATATGAACAATGAGAAAGGAATTGGTGGTGAATGATAGAAGCATTAGAGTAAGCAATTCTCCAGGATGATTGTGATTCTCCGGGCTCCAAGAGAAATGGACAGTGTCAAAGGACTGTGTAAAAAAAAAAAATACATGAGAGGAGGCCTTCAATTAAGCGTGCGAATGAAAAATTTTTTGAAATTTACCAAAATCAAATGGAATGATTCAAGGAAGACAAAGGTAGGTGGTTTCGTGGAACGGTGTTACACGATGCTGGGCAATGCTTAAAAGCCCCGCTGACCACCTACCCCCATTCCATGCTGCAAAGAGTCTTACAGACATGTTTCATTAGATTATTCATTCTAAGAGTTGTGATTTCCTCTCCCTTATGCCAGTCCCCATAATTTCCTTATTAGACCTCTTTTAATAAATGGGCAAATAGGTATTCAAAGGAAGGTATATCTTAGGTAAGTATCCTTAGTTTTACCAACCACTGTGCTGATTAACAGCTCTCCTAGGGCTGCCCGAACGGATCAGATATCTTTACGTGGCTAGGAACCAATTGGTCACCTAGCAACGGGACCTACAGCTTATTGGGATCCGAACCACACTATATCGAGAAATGAATTTCTATCACCAGAAATAATTCCTCTGATCCGCGTTGGCCGAGCCGGGATTTCGAACTTCGGCCCACTGATTGGCAGCTGAGCGCGAAAACCTCTCGTACAGCGAGGAACTTAGGTATTTATCTAATATATCACCTTGATACTCAGCAAAAAATTCATTGCATAAATCTACTGACCTCTATGTTAACTCGAATTGTGTAAAGGTCTGCAACTAATTACTATTTGATCGATAAGTTTTATTAATTCACAATTGTCTATCATACGTTATATCAAAATTCTTGGTAAAATTTACGATGCATTCTATTCATAATGTGAATCTGTGGGTCTTATTTTATTCATTTTTGCAGATGGGTTCCTAATCTTAATTTACACAACGACATAAGGTTCACCAATGATACCTCGAAAAATGAGCCAAAAATACAAGATGACCCTGTAATCTATTCATATAAACATTATGACACTTGCGGTCCGGCAATAAACAAAAATACGCACTACATATGATGCACACACACACTCGGAGATTGCAGTCTGGCAAGATGAATGCAAGGAACGGAGGAGCAATTCTTCTTCTCGGCTTGAAGGCAAGGATGGGGATCTTCTAATTCTCCCTGGGGATACAGACGAATTGTCGAGGATCTCACGAATATAGGTGGGCCTTCTTTTGATAGGACAAGGCTAATCTCGACGAATTTATCCCTAGTTGTTGTACGAAATTTGAGACACATTTTTTCAAATAAATCGTTTAATTGTAGTGAATCTTTCTATATTTTAACTTTAAACGAAATTTAGGTAAAAATTTTTTTGTTTTCTGTCATGAATGTGTTTTGTATTTAGATTTAATCAGAATGGAAATATCTGTAATGCTTTTAAGAAGTTTAAGTCACGTTTATTTTTCCTCTTTTTATTTTTTTGAGGAGCTGAAATATTTTGGCCGGCTGGTTCGCGTTTGTCGTCATACTTGCTTTATGTGTCGGCAGAGCATTTCAAAACAGACAATTCACTTCAAAAATATAATATGTGACCCAGCAATGCTAAGTATAAACTAATACTAGGACAGGCTCAAAACTGCTCACCTTTCAAACTGTTGTAGTGATTATTTGAGCAGACCTCAACAAGTTATAAAAGGCAGTTTTGAAGACATTCGAACGCCTTTTCTAGGAAGTTTTTTACACCTACGACCACCGGAGGACAAGCATATTTGCGGAACTGTGCTGTACCAAGCAAGAATTGTCTTAAACAACCCAAAAAGGATATTTTTATCGCCACATTCATATACTCCATTGCTCGTCTAAAGAATATGGAGGAATAGGGCATATATTTTTTATTTTACTTTAGAATTTATGTACAATAGAATGCTACTGGGAGTCATAACTTATAGGTGTTCTTATAAACAGCATTTCATTAAAATTAAGCTCCCAAGACTCTCAATAGCAGCTTTCCCATAAAAGTAATTATTTCTTCGAAGCTACCCCTTACCCCGATTTTTTAGTATTTTTTTAGAACCCCTTTTATAAAAAAAAAATTCCTGATTAAAATAGTCTCAACTCAGCTGGCGAGCCAATCTTCCAGATGGCAATATTAATCCGAGTGCGCCGTCATCCATTAATAATTAAGACTAAGCCTGAGCCAGTCCTGGCTAAGTTTCTCCCTCACATTCAGTGGGCGATTAATTCTACTTAGCTGATGGTAAGTGGCGTAGTAAACATCCCTCCCATGAATCCAGGGATGTGTGCTCAATGGCACACATAAAAAGATGGGGATATGATGTTCTCGTAAAATGGTCCTTATCTCTCACTTTACTCCCTCGGAGTAGCTTGCCTTGCCGTGTAAAGATTTTGAAATAATAATAATAATAATAATAATAATAATAATAATAATAATAATAATAATAATAATAATAATAATGAGAGAGAGAAAGAGAAAGAGAGAGAGAGAGAGAGAGAGAGAGAGAGATGCTATCTCACCGTGCCATTCAACTTTATCTTTGTAGCCTTATCTCTCTTCCTGGATTTCAAGGTCTTTTCGTATCAAATACTTCTTTCCATTCAGCATCCAGTACTTTTTGGCTACTTATATCATCTACAGTTTCAAGTACTCTCCACACATACTCAAACTTTATTATATTTTGGTTCCCCGGTTCTTTCCACGTGGCCAGACCATCTTAAAAGACACTAATCGATTCTGGCCAATATGCTAAGTTTTTTAGTAGTTCTACTTAATCTTCAAATGTCTCACACTTCCAGTTCTCCTAACACAAAATACATTCTGCAACAGTAAATCTCCTTAACGCTTCTGCTCTCTCTCTCTCTCTCTCTCTCTCTCTCTCTCTCTCTCTCTCTCTCTCTCATTCGCATTCAGAACTCGACATTTCACTTCCAGAAAGGAGATTCATTATATATTCTAGCCTTGATTTCCATAGATACTCCTAGCTCTCACCAGTCTTATTAGGTCTTCTTCCTACCAAAACCCTTAAATATTAGTGGGCCACTTCATTCTTACCATCATCTTTATTGGAATTCATTGATCCATCCCTATACTATTGCTCGCGTAACCTTAATCTTGCATAGACTTATAAAACTTGTAACTACCGCTTTCTAAAGTTTCTTTTTACGATCACCTGAATCATTTGCAGTCAGGTGTTCTCTTTAAATACGGCTCCCTTTCTCCCGAGAGCTTTGCACTAAAGTCTACTTCTCTTTTTTATTTTTTATACCATTCCTCTTAGTCCATCCATTGAAAAAAATAACACTGCAGATGAGAATGCTCTCTCTCTCTCTCTCTCTCTCTCTCTCTCTCTCTCTCTCTCCCACAACTACAAAGAGCAAAAATATTTTCAACAGTGTGAAATTTCGTTTTGCAATATACGCTAAAAATGTGTAACGCTCTCTTCATATGTTGAATATAGTATCCTGTTTTACGCGTTGTATTTTCTCTGGTAAGGTGCGATTTTAATACAGGTTTGTACAGCGTGATAGCCCGTTTTCTATCTCAGCCGTTGAGTTATGAGGGACTTTTGGGACAGAATGAAAAATAAGAGATATTCTGCTCTTATGTTTAACTTGAAAAATAGGAGGTTTAATTTAAAATGATTAATGTAGAAGCTGTGTTTCGTTTTCACTGGGGGTACAAATTGGACTTAAAATTATTCGGAAAAACATTTTATCGTCGTGAAATGAACCCCAAACCTCACACATTCGGTGTACATTTTACCAAGTGCACAATAGTCTCTGCAACTGATTAATTGATTACAGAATTTATGCGAATTATGCAAAAAGAAAATGTTCAAAAAACAACTCGCCAACAGAAGCGACGGGAATGATAAGATTGGTTATTTTTTGTTTACAAACAGTAACATGCTAAGACAAACGTTCTCTTCGGACTTGAAAACTTAGGGTAAAGTAAAACATTAAAACAAGATGATCCTGTTTGTAAACCACAAACAAAAAACTCAACCAAAATGCAGGGGACCCTTAAAAATCCTAAAACACACACCGAATTAGCATATTTAAACTGAAAGTTGCATGAATGAAAAGTAAACAACTTTGTATTGTCTTGAAATTTGAAAACAGAACTCAGAACGTAGAATAGTTCCGTGAAAACTTCAAGAAGAGGAATTTCGTAGACGCGAGCTAATAAATATCGTTTCAGAGATGATTAACATACAAAATAGAATTGGTAATGTGTTAAACAAGCAGTAGATTGCATTCATTTGCATTTGCAAACACAGATGATACAAAAAACTAATCTTTAATGAGAAAACGTGATAGTTAGGTAAGCTCTCTGTTGAATATTTTTAGACATTTAATTTACGTTCAGTTCAATGTGTCTGTGTATATGCATGTAAGTATGTATATATATTTATATATATATATATATATATATATAATACATTGCTATATACTTCTAGTGTAATGTACAACACGCAGGAACATGTACGATACCAAAAGAAAAAAAAGATACTGTATTTAGCCCTGAAAATTTATTCAATCTAGACTTTTCCGGATGAATGACACGTCATAAAAGAAAGATGCAATGCATATATGCAATGATGAAAGCCTCAGTACTGCCGAACGCATATAAAAAGTCCGTCGACAACTGTTGAAATGCGAATCTATTTTTACTATATTTCTGTGAAACACTCGATCTAGATTACTTTTTATTACACCAGATTAAATTACACTTTTTCGCAAGAACAGAGGAATTATAGACCGGAAATTTTATGTATACACCCAGTCGTCTTATTTACATCTTTATGTGTAGACGATATTAAAGGGTTTTTTTATTTATCAAATTTTCTTTAGTATCAGTTCTTCGGGTCCGTATCAAGATAAAAGAGGAAGAAGAAAAGGTGTCGGCTTATACATAGATTTATCTAGAAAGATGAGCCTCATAGGCGATCTTCCTTCTCTTCAGGGGGCCTTCAAAGAAAAATTGGTATCTGAAGATTCTGTGATTTAAAATTTTTTGCCAGTTTACCAGATTATAAAAATAATAGGACTGGAATCTCTCAATATATCATTTCATTAATAATGTAATTCAAATTATATGTTGAATAAGAGTAAATATATATATATATATATATATATATATATATATATATATATATATATATATATATATATATATATATATCGAAAATCATTATGATCCAGTCCCAAGGCAAGGCAACCTCACCTGGATCACAAACCTACCTGCCAATTTACCTAACAAATTCCAGGAGGTGGACAATGCCGTAACACGGAATTGCAAATCATTCCGCGTAGAAACGCAGTGTTAGGTATCAATATTCATATTTAGACACCTTTGCATTGTGGATCCACTCGCACTGGGACACGGGGAAAGGATTCCAATCCTTACCTTGTTTACATGATTGGATGGGCCAGGAACAATATGCCGGATTGGTATCCGTAGTGAGATTCGGTTTCGGGAGTCGAGCATAAGTAATTTGTTTTTATGCAGACGATTCCGTTTTCTATGATTATGCTGTATAGATATGTTTATCAATGAATGCTAACTGCTAAAGTGTAGTACTGAATGGATGCCAGGAAACAGTACCTACCGAAGGCTTTACTTTGATTTAAAAGAAAAAAAGAAAAAAAAAAGGGCTTATGCTGCATCTTTCATTAGAATATGTAACCGAATATACTCCTGATCTTTTATTTTTCCCTCGTTTTATAGCATAGTAATCATTTTCATATTTTCACACCCGCTTTTTCTAGTAACTGATATTAATTTATTAATTTTTACTTATTTATCGTTTTATGTCTGATTTAGAAGATTCTTGTAAAATACATTTCGTCTCTATTGACCTAACTTGTGACAACCCGGCTTTAATTTCATACAAAATGATTAATACAAATGTCAACTGTTTATTTTTTCTAAGGTAAACAACGGTGACTATGTGTTTTTTTTTCTTTTTTTCTAGATTTTATTACAAGCACTATATATAAAAAAAAAAAAGAATGTTTGAAGCCGCTAATTGAAAAGACTTGACAAAAAAAGATAAAACAAACATAGTAACAATTGTCTGCCGCTCATTTTGAAGAATATGAATAAAAATCCGCATTTTTCTCACTGAAGAAAAGAACGAGATTCACTTTAAAGAAAAATTAATCAAACAATTCATCACAGGAAAATCTGCCTCCTCCTCCTCCTCCACTCCTCCTCCTCCTCCTCCTCCTCCTCCTCCTCCTCCTCCTCCTCCTCCTCCCCCCCCCCCCCATCCCCCCACGTAACAAAAATACGCGAGTTAGATTCATCAGCGATATTTCATCGGAGTCCAGAGTTTTCATTCAACGAAATAACGACTGCACACTACATTAAAGACCATTCAGCCTGTTAACATGGTCTTTGATGTTTCCTCTACCTCGATAATCCAGTCAGATATTAATATTTCCAGTTCACGGCTATTGCGTCATATCTATCACATTTCGTCCTCGTACGGGGAGGGCAGGAAGCAGTGGATAAATACTGGGATGGGAGAGAGATATGGATGGGTATTAGTTGAGAGGTAGCAGATCCGGATATTACCAATAACTGACAGGAGAGAGAGAGAGAGATGGGGAAGTGCTGAGGAATACCAGATCCGGATATTACAATATACTGACGGAGGGGGGGGAAGGGGAGAGAGAGAGAGAAAGACAGAGAGAGAGAGAGAGAGAGAGAGAGAGAGAGAGAGAGAGATATGGATGGGTATGAGTTTGAGGGGTATCAGATCCGGATATTAAAATATAACTGACAGGAAGAGAGAGAGAGAGAGAGAGACCTTACCTTACCTTACTTACATCTTGTTCGGGTTGCCCCAGGTCCCTCAGTGTGAGGCACCTCTAATGCTACCAGAGAGTTGCTAGTACATCTTCCGGTATATTTTGCATCTTCCAATCTTGGATGGTCTGGGATGCAGTTTAGATATTTGTCGAGCTATTCTTAAACACATCTACGCTCACTCCTGATATATTCCTCAGATGAGCTGGCAACGCATTGAATAGACGCTGCATTATCGATGCTGGTGCGTAGTGGATTAATGTCCTGTGTGCTTTCCTTATTTTTCCTGGTATAGTTTTGGCACTATTATCTACCTCTGCTTGCTCTTTCTGATATTTTTAGTTCCATGATATTTTCTGCTATTCCTTCCATCTGTTTCATGCCTGAATTATCATGTAGCGTTCTCTTCTCCTTTCTAGACTATATAATTTTAAGAATTGTAGTCTTTCCCAGTAGTCTAGGTCCTTAACTTCTTCTATTCTTGCTGTAAAGGACCTTTGTACACTCTCTATTTGTGCAATATCCTTTTGATATGTGGGTACCATATCATATTGCAATATTCAAGTGACTACGAACATATGTTTTATAAAGCATAATCATGTGTTCAGCTTTTCTGTTTTGAAGTGCGTAACAATATTCCCATTTTTGCTTTACATTTTGCCAACAGAGTTGCTATTTGATCATTGCATAACATGTCCCTATTCATCATCACACAAGGTCTTTAACTGCTTCCTTATTTGTGATGGTCTCATTATTAGGTCCCTTATATGCATATAGCTTCTTTCTCTGTCTCCATAATTTATTGATTCAAATTTATCAGAGTTAAATACCATCCTATTTACCTCTGCCCAATCATATACTTTGTTTAAGGTCTCTTTGTAGAGCGTTCCTATCTTCATCACAAAGTAATTTCTCTACTTATTCTTGTGTCATCTGCGAAACTACTCACTACCGAATCCTTAACATTATTGTCTATGTCTTCAATCATAATAACAAACAGTATTGCAGCTAACACCGTACCTTGCGGCACACCGATATTACCTTGGCTTCATCCGATTTCTCGTCGTTTGCAATAACTATCCTGTTTTCTGTTGTGTAAAAATTCTTTTAACCATCTTCCTACTTTACCCACGATATTGAGTTTTCTAATTTTCTTCGCTAATATATTATGGTCTACTTTATCAAAAGCTTTTGCAAAGTCTAAATAAACCACATCTGTTTCATTTCCGCTTTTCATATTTTTGAATATGTTTCATTCACGGTGGACTAACAGTTGGGTTTGTGTACTTTTTCCGGGTACGAAACCATGTTGTCCTTTATTAACAAATTATTTTTTTTTTTTTATTAATGTTTCATAATATTTTTTCTTCATTCTTACCCTTTCATACACTTTCATAATATGTGATGTTAGACTCACAGGCCTATAATTACTTGCCTCTAGTCTTGATCCACTTTTGAAAGTAGGGGGGGTAATATATTCTAATTTGTGCTCATCATATATCTTGCCTGTATCTACACTTGTCTTAATAATATTGCAAGTGGCTTTGCGATAGAATGAACTACTTTCTTTAACAAAATAGCAGGAATTCCATCAGGCCCTGCAGCAGCTCCATTTTAATTTCATTAATAGCCTGCACAATATCAGCTTCATTAATATCTATGTCAGCTAAATATTCACTATTTTCATCCTTACTTCTATATCATTATCTTCATTATCTTATTCTAGGGTGAATTCTCTCTTATATCGTTCTGTCCAGTATGTTGCAAATTTCTTTTTTTTCATTCGTTAATCTCCCTTCAATTCTCAGAGCCTATTTCTATTCTTCTTTTATTCACTTCTTCGCATATGAGTATAATAGGGGTTTTGGGGTTTTGCTTGATATTTAATAGGGTTTTTTCTTCCAAGTCCCGTTTTTCATTTTCTTTTGATTGTATAATCTTTGTCTGCATTTTCTATCTTACTTTTTAGTTCTATAATTTTCCATGCATTTTTTTCTTTTGCAAGACCTTTTTTCCACTTTCTGATTTTCTGGAACAAGATCCTTCTGTCTCTTGGTATGCATGAATGATGTTTACTTTTCTTCTTCGGTATATATTTTTCCACTATTATCTCCAATATTTTATATAATATCTCCGTATTTACCCTTATGTCATCACTTACGAAAATGTTATCCCAATCTTTGTTTAATTCTTCATTAATTTCTGACCATTTTATATTTTTACTGTAGAAGTTGTATTTTCCATATCCTTCCCACTTTTTCATTTCTTGCTTATCTCTATTTTCACTTGCTTGGAATGACTGTTAGTTCTATGACATTATGGTCTGAAATACTCGCATTATAAACTATTATTTCTTTAACATAATTCATCTCGTTCACAACAAATACTAGGTCTAAAGTATTTTCCTTTGTTGTTGGCAGGTGATTTATTTGTTGAATGTTGTATTCTAGTAGCATATCTAATAGCTTTTCAAATTGCCTCTTATCTTCTGCACTACTATTACTCTCTTTTTTATATGTATAAGTACAACCACAATCTCCTATTCGTTCGTTTCCATTCTACGAAAGGAAAGTTGAAGTCACCAGATAGGAGAATAGTCCAGTCCTTGTGATTTCTACATATATCATCCAATTTTTCAATTATTAAGTCAAACTCTTTAGTATTAGGAGGTCTATATATTACTATGTTCATCTAATTTTTCAGATTCAAATTCTACCGCTATTAGTTCACATTCTGAGTTACTATATTTCTCATATATTTTTTTTTTTTTTTTTTTTTTTTTTTTTCCGTTGTTTTTTGTCTTTCCCATATATTGCGGTTCCCCCTTGATTCCTATTTTTTCTATCTGATCTATAAGTTTGGAACCCTTTTATTTGTCATCATTCCCAGTCTCTTGGGAATACCAGGTTTCACTTATATTCAGTTATATCTATTTTCTTTTCATTTTGGGTTAGTTCTTCTAAGTACTCTATTTTTGTTTTTCTTTTTGAGTTACTCGTAACTAAACCCTGCGCATTCATCACTATGATGGTTTGCGTGTTTTCTCCTTCATTTAATACTGGTAGTAATAAGGATTTTTCTCATCTCCTTTCCTGTTCTGGTATGTTGTTCTTTTTTTTTCATTTCCAGAAATTCTGACATTAAAAATCCAACTTTTCCATAATATTTGATCTTCCTTCATCATAATTATTCATTTTGGTGTCTGAATCTGCAATTTTCTCCGTTTCTGCAATATCCTCTTGCATAATAAATACAGTTATTATCTCTTGAGTAGAATTTCGGATCTGATGCTTTGAAATTTTTTGCTGACCACCTCTGCCTATCTCATTGGTGGTTTTTTTTTTTTTTTTTTGCTTTTCTCTTTTACCTGATATTCTTGATTTCTCTCTTTATTTGTTTCTTTCTTATTTGGATTTTATTACTTGGTTGGTTATTTATTTGATTATGATTCATGGCTACAGGGTGCATATATTTGCATTTTTGTCGAACTTACATCCTTTTCCTTCTTTTAGGTTTTTACATATTTTTGGATGCAGATCTCTGCAATCATCCCCATATCCATCTAAGTATGCACATTTACCATATATTTCATAGTTTTGACATATCTTAGGATGTTTGTAGTAACATCTTTCTCCAAATCTGCAATTCCCCTCTTTTCAAAAGGTTGCAGATTTTTGTCTTTCTTGTCCTATTTTTTTCCTCTTTCCCGTCATTGTATAGATCTGGGTAGAGCCTCTTCGGGATTTGTTTGCTTTTCTGTTGTCGTATCGTAATTTTTTTATTTCTTCGTAGGTATGCTGCTTTGATTGCCTCATATGTGTATCAATGAGTATCTCTGCATCCATACTTTTATCTTGTTCTTTGTTTTCCTTATTTTTTTCTGTCATTTCATTTTTTGTTTACTTCTTCTTCTTCCGTTTTTCCTCTTCTTCTTTTCTTCTTCTTCTTCCTCTTCCTCTTCTTCTTCATCCTCAACTATTGTACATTCAATCTTGATTTGAATAACATTGTCTATCCATGATAAGACATGTTGAACAAAAATTCTTGTATCTTTTCTCAAATCTTGTATTACCTCAGCACACTGTGGATGGGTCGGAATGTTGCATGCAGCACATTTTCTGATTAGGTTTTGTGGATTGACTATGCTATACCAAAACCTTACACAGTTTGCATGCTTTTTGGCATTCTTTTTCCTAATGCATCAATTAGGGATATTCACAAGATTCACCTTATTCATTTTCTTTGTCGGAATATGTTTGGTTTATGTATATTTTTCTTTATGAGTCTCTTGACCACTTGGATTTTATTTGGAACTTCTTCAATTATTTTCAAGATGTTTTCATTAGATTTGTTCCAGAGAGAGAGAGAGAGATGATGGGTTATTAGTTGAGGGGTATCAGATACGGATGCTACAGTATAACTGACATGAGAGAGAGAGAGAGAGAGAGAGAGAGAGAGAGAGAGAGAGAGAGATATGGATGGGTATTAGTTGAGGGGTATCAAATACGGATGTTACAGTATAACTGACATGAGAGAGAGTAGAGAGAGAGAGAGAGAGAGAGAGAGAAGAGTATGGATGGGTTATGAGTTGAAGGGTATCAGATAAGGATATTACAATATAACTGACAGGAGAGAGAGAGAGAGAGAGAGAGAGATAGACAGAGAGTAGAGAGAGAGAGAGAGAGAGAGAGAGAGATAGGTATTAGTTGAGAGGTATTAGATCCGGCTATTACAATATCACTGACGAGAGAGCGAGAGAGAGAGAGAGAGGAAGGAATGTGTTGAGAGGTAGCTGATTCGGATATTGCAATATAACTGACGAGAGAGAGAGAGAGAAGAAAAAAAATAAAAAAAGTATTTGTCTCCTCTTCATTCTGCGTAGAGGAAAGGTTTGGCAACAAAAAGATAAATGATTGTAAGAGGAAAATTTCCTCAGCCCTCCACTATTCACTTTGTCCTTTTCCCATCTTTGCTGAATGTTTTGTGATGTCTGCACAAAGAAAGTGCCATAATTTTAATGTCAATTTATAACATATACTTTCGTTGTAGTAGTCTTTGAAACTTTTATGTTAGAAAAAATGACTACCTTTTTTGAGCGATCGCTAGCAATGAATCATGCAAGCATATTACTTTGATTTATTGTAAATTCTAGACCAAATGTAAGTAATGGTTACCTTTTTTTTATTAATGTTTTATGAATTTCAACGTTTTTTGCTCCAAAGTAATCTTTGAGGTAATCTATAAAATACTAATGAGCTAAACTTTTAAGTCCTCTCAGAAGTTATCTGAAAGCAGGTCTACTTCCCAACAACAACATTAATAATAATAATAATAATAATATAATAATAATAATAATAATAATAATAGCCGTGACGTCCCACACGTAGCGCAACGCCCATCAATGTTACAGCGCCGCTTAGGAGGTCCAGGCGGCTGCAGGATATGCTGCAACGCAACCATCGGCTCGAGGAAAGTGGCTTGAGACCTGGCTCAGGCAGCCAATGAAAACAAGACTCACCGCCACCAGCCAATAGGAGACAAGCATGGGGCAGACCCCTTGCTGTCAACCACAGATATAAGGAGGACGGACACCGCACCAAGATCAGTCCACCCTCAGCTTCCCAGCCCGAGGATGTCTGGCAGCTCCAGACGAAAGCTCGCTTTAAGAAAGAGAGAGAGAGAGAGAGAGAGAGAGAGAGAGAGAATCGTTAATGACTTTGATGACTATGGTATCATAGTTTTATCTGTAAATTCAAATAATAATAATAATAATAATCAACCAAAAACTTCTTTCAGTTTCTTCTGAAGATTGAAAAAGAAAACCCACAAAATCACTTTGTAACTTGTTTACTTCTAAGAGTGTGTAGTAAAACTAAATGTAAATAATTAGAAGTAAACAAGTTACAAGTGATTTGTGGGTTTTCTTTTTCAAATTTTCATAATAATATAATAATAATAATAATAATAATAATAATAATAATAATAATAATAATATAAGCATTATTAATACCATAATTATGGTTTATGATCTTCTTATTATTAGTTTCGGAAAGGAGCGAGACCTTCAGAAATTTCATAACAGAAAACAAGTGAAGTTAATTGAAATTTCTAGCCATCGCTGATTCAATTTCAGCCTGGATGAAAAAGAAAATCTTTATTACCTTTTCCAGCGAAGTGGAATCTTTTAAACGCGTCTCTCGAACCGCTATTTTGATGTTAGTTTTAATACAGATAAGGTAAAACCAGGTCAGCTTAAACATCGCTAACCAGAGAGCTTGTGTGTATATATTTTTATATATATTCGAAATTGACCTTTGGCTTAAATTCTTGATAAATGGTCGACCTTGATCATACGTCAGTCAAGAAAAGCATAATTTTAAATCTACTTTCTTTTACATATTCCTGTCGAATTCAGGTTCTGAATTCCGAAACAATATCAATTCATCTATAAAAAACAGCCGATTGGGAGTTTGTAACACCGCGTTAATTATCAATTTTTGTCGCTTGTACACGTGTCACTCTTTTATATTCACAGAAATTAATCAACATCATCATTTAATACTGGATTAAGTCACAAATATTATCAACAAATATTTAATATCATATTCACTATACTTTGGAAATAACTTATAACTTTGGGAAATTATAGATATGTGCATCTAAACAGACCAGGTTTTGATGCAATGATGGACAGGCGACTTAGGCCACTCTGCAATCAAAGGATATATAAGTTGACATCGGTCTCATTGTAATTCTGTAACAGCCCTCAACAATGTGGAAAGTATTAAGGAAATATTTCCTCACAAGAACAATTAAATTACAGGTTTAACAGATCACAGAAACAGGCAATTTCCTTCATAACCAGCAACACAGAAATAGTCTATTTCCCCTCCTACCATGAAATGGTATCGGAGGACTCTGTCGCCGTATTGTAGGAGTTAATTGATAGAATTCATTCACTCTGTATCGAGGAAGGCACTTCAGGATGGCCGTCAGGACATGACATCTTGTTAAGCAAGATGAAGCAGTGGATGGCACGGAGGCGTCCGCAGCACTTTCATTCATTTAGATCATGTGAGTACGATTGAAAACTACTTCATTGAATTGGGTCTTCAATTTTAGGTACTGGAGGTTCTCTCTCGCTATCTCTCTGGCATGGAAATAAACTGGAAAGGAGAAAGTCGTAAAGTTGTTTAATCAGATACTATGTACCTTATCTATTTATATATAAATAATATATAATATATATATATATATATATATATATATATATGTATATATATATTTATATATATATATACACACATATATATATATATATATATATATATATATATATAGTATGTATGTATGTGTATATATATATATATATATATATATATATATATATATATATATATTATATGTGTGTGTGTGTGTGTATATATATATGTATATGTATATATATGTATATGTATATGTATATATATATATATATATATATCTATATATATATATATATATATATATATATATATATATATATATATATATATATATATATATATATATATATATATATATATCAGGACCTAAGAACCAGATATGTTCAAAGAACGATAGACGGAAATAACATCTCTCCCCTATGTAGGAAGTGCAATACGAAAATTAAACCATAAACCACATAGCAAGCGAATGCTCGGCACTTGCACAAAACCAGTACAAAAAGAGGCATGATACAGTGCAAAAGCCCTCCACTGGAGCCTGTGCAAGAAACATCAGCTACCTTGCAGTAATAAGTGGTACGAGCACCAACCTGAGGGAGTGATAGAAAATGATCAGGCAAAGATCCTCTGGGACTATAGTATCAGAACAGATAGGGTGATACGTGGAAACAGACCAGACGTGACGTTGATTGACAAAGTCAAGAAGAAAGTTATCACTCATTGATGTCGCAATACCATGCGACACAGAGCTGAAGAGAAAGAGATGGCAAAAATGGATAAGTATCAAGATCTGAAAATAGAAATAAGAAGGATATGGGATATGCCAGTGGAAATCGTACCCATAATCATAGGAGCACTAGGCACGATCCCAAGATCCCTGAAAAGGAATCTAGAAAAACTAGAGGCTGAAGTAGCTCCAGGACTCATGCAAAAGAGTGTGATCCTAGAAACGGCGCACATAGTAAGAAAAGTGATGGACTCCTAAGAAGCAGGATGCAACCCGGAACCCCATACTATAAATACTACCCAGTCGAATTGGAGGACTGTGATAGAGAGAGAGAAAAAAATAATCATAAATAATAATATAGGCATAATTTTCAGTGTCGAAAATGATGACAATGATTGCAGGTCCATAATAATATCGCATGTGAAGTATAAAGTCTTTAATAATAAAAGCTTTCGAACCTTGCACTAGGTTTCTTCTTCAGTCAAGATGAACTTAGTAATAATAATAATATAATAATAATAATAACTCGACCTCGGTCACCCGTCCAGACAAATCGCCAAGTAAATC
The DNA here is from genome assembly GCF_015104395.2 of Macrobrachium nipponense. Lineage (NCBI taxonomy): Eukaryota > Metazoa > Arthropoda > Malacostraca > Decapoda > Palaemonidae > Macrobrachium > Macrobrachium nipponense. Next base: position 65,008,143 of record NC_061096.1, read on the forward strand.
AACACGGGAAAGGAAGGAAAATATGATAACGGTTTTAAATCTTACATCTTTATTATATCGTACGATATCGAGATCCTCTTAAACAATGCAACACAATATCGCGATGAAAATTGGGAAGCAATAGGATAAAATGTGTGTTATATTGACAGGCCCCAAAATTGGCTCTGAGCCTCCGATGTCAGTTGCGACAGAAAATTTTCAAGGCTATAATTGACGTTTTCATTTCTCTGACAATGAAATGAATTTCGAAACGCTTTAGAACTGTGTATATGGTGCCGTTTAGGATGTACCTCATAATATTAACAACGTTCTCCTTTTTCATACGGAGGTGAGCGTAAATGATACTCTGATAGTATTTCCATTGTTTGGTTGAAAACAAAAAAAGGTTGGAGATGTATAGAAATTTTCCCAGTACCACCAAAAAAGTATAGTAACCCATTCATTAGTCGAATGTACGTCAAGGGAACAATGAAAGTTTTTTGTTTTTAAGTAAAATCTCTCTCTCTCTCTCTCTCTCTCTCTCTCTCTCTCTCTCTCTCTCTCTCTCTCTCTCTCTCTCTCCAGTGCCTTCATTCCAAGCCTTTGTTGATTGTTTAGCAATATTTTTCAGACAGCAGAGACTAATCTTTAAGCTTTTGAGAGACTTGAAGAGATTGGTAGTTTCATTAATGGGTTGCAGTATCATAGTTTGTGAGTGAATGAGCGAATGAGTAAGCTTGAATATGATGCAGAAGAATCATTAGAGGAGAGATTTAACTGTCGTATGAGCAGATACCAGAAACAGATGTTTAACAAGGAGTACAATCGCAGAGTGGGAACATTACCAGGCATTCATAATTTTGCGGCATAATGTTAGAATTACCAAGTATCTGGTAATATAGGCGTAGCAGTTAACTGACAGTACAGTAGTGTGTACCCTCCCCACCTAAATACATAATACTAAAAGTGTTCCACAGTCAGGCAAAACCTCCCCCTTGACTACAAAAAAATGGATGGGAAATTCAAATTCGAGCTGTCTTTATAATGTCTGTAGTGGGGGATTACCAGTCATGCCTATTCCTGGAAATACAGTAATATGACAAGAGGATACGAGTCTGACGTTTGCCTTCTCAGATAGGTCAACCACCTCGGAAGAGCTTTCTTGAACCCCTGAAATTATGGGATTATTGCATATAGCCCCCTTCAGGTGGAGGGTGTTTACTTGTTGAATGACCAGTTTTGGATGAGAAAGAAGGACGTCCCCGACCAAAAGCCTTGGTAATTATGACAATTATAAGATTTCTGAGACTGTTGGAGATGGGGTCGTTTTTAATAGCCCTGGAATATCTAGGTAGGTTGAAGAGCTGGTGGCATTCGTATAACAATGCCTTGTAATTCACCAGATGCTTGTGTAGTTGGTGACCAGTTGTAATTTATTATTTAGAATACTTGATATTCGTAGTTATAAGACGACTTATCTTTTCATGAGAGAACAATCAGTCTGTTGTCCCTGCTTGTCGCATTGCATTGAGCCTGGTTTCATTAAAGATTAGCACTGAAACGAGAGGAAGATACACTGGCTGTTTCATAAATTTAGTAGCGGCCTTGTATAAAAGTAATTAAATTTTCGTATCCCAAACAACTGTGGATAGTGATTAATTTAGAAGTGTTTATTCTTTCAGACGTGACTATTCGCTTTTAAACATTCCATTTTTGATGGTGAGATTCATCACACGTACCGGTAAGAAAATAAGAAGTTAATGGCATCTGAGACCATCTACAAGCCAATTGGTGTATTATATTTATACTATATATATATATATATATATATATATATATATATTATATATATATATATACATATACATATATATGTATACACACACACACACACACACACACACACACACATATATATATATATATATATATATATATATATATATATATATATATGTATATATATATACATAAATACACATATATTATATATATATATATATATATATATATATATATATACATATATATATATAGTTGAGGAATGTGAACAATGAGAAAGGAATTGGTATGAATGATAGAAGCATTAGAGTAAGCAATTCTCCAGGATGATTGTGATTCTCCCTCGGCCTCCAAGAGAAATGGACAGTGTCAAAGGACTGTGTAAAAAAAAAATAAAAAAAAAAACATGAGAGGAGGCCTTCAATTAAGCGTGCGATGAAATTGTTTAACAAAATCTGGAATGATTCTAGGAAGACAAAGGTAGGTGGTTTCGTGAAACGGTGTCTCTCGATGCTGGGTAATGCTTAAAAGCCCCGCTGACCACCCACCCACTTTCCATGCTGCAAAGGATTATATATTCATCTATACAGACTAAGAGTCTTTACAGACATGTTTCATTAGATTATTCATTCTAAGAGTGTGATTTCCTCTCCCTTATGCCAGTCCCCATAATTTCGTTATTAGACCTCTTTTAATAAAAAAAAAAAAAAGAAAAAAAAGGCAAATCAGTATTACTAAAGGTAAGTATATCTTAGTTTTACCAGACCACTGTGCTGATTAACAGCTCTCCTAGGGCTGGCCCGAAGGATCAGATATCTTTACGTGGCTAGGAACCAATTGGTCACCTAGCAACAGGACCTACAGCTTATTGTGGGATCCGAACCACACTATATCGAGAAATGAGTTTCTATCACCAGAAATAAATTCCTCTGATTCCGCGTTGGCCGAGCCGGGATTCGAACTTCGGCCCACTGGATTGGCAGCTGAGCGCGAAAACCTCTCGTACAGCGAGGAACTTAGGTATTATCTAATATATCACCTTGATACTCAGCAAAAATTCATTGCATAAATCTACTGACCTCTATGTTAACTCGAATTGTGTAAAGGGCTGCAACTAATTACTATTTGATCGATAAGTTTTATTAATTCACACAATTATGTATCATACGTTATATCAAAATTCTTGTAAATTTACGATGCATTCTATTCATAATGTGAATCTGTGGGTCTTATTTTATTCATTTTTGCAGATGGGTTCCTAATTTTAATTTACACAACGACATAAGTTCACCAATGAATACCTCGAAAATGAGCCAAAAATACAAAGATGACCCTGTAATCTATTCATATAAACATTATGACACTTGCGTCCGGCAATAAACAAAAATACGCACTACATATGATGCACACACCACACTCGGAGATTGCAGTCTGGCAAGATGAATGCAAGGAACGGAGGAGCATTCTTCTTCTCGGCTTGAAGGCAAGGATGGGGATCTTCTAATTCTCCCTGGGGATACAGACGAATGGCGAGGATCCCACGAATATAAGGGGGCCGGGTTTCTTTGAATAGACGGCTAATCTCGACGAATTTATCCAAAATAGTTGCTGTACGAAATTTGAGACACATTTTTTAAATAAATCGTTTAATTGTAATGAATCTTTCTATATATTTTACGAAATTTAGGTAAAATTTTTTTCTGTCATGGAATGTGTTTTTTGTATTTAGATTTAATCAGAATGGAAATATCTGTAATGCTTGTAAGAAGTTTAAGTCTTTTTTTCTCTCTCTTTTTTTTTTTTTTTGACGAGCTGAAATATTTTGGCCGGCTGGTTCGCGTTTTTTTCGTCATACTTGCTTTATGTGTCGGCAAAGCATTTCAAAACAGACAATTCACTTCAAAATGTTTATCCAGCAATGCTAAGTATAAACTTAACACTAGGGCAGTCAACTGCTCACCTTTCCTCTGTTGTAATGGTTATTTGAACAGACCTCAACAAGTTATAAAGACAGTTTGAAGACATTCGAACGCCTTTTCTAGGAAGTTTTTTTACACCTACGACCCCACCGGAGGACAAGCATATTTTGCGGAACTGTGCTGTACCAACAAGAATTGTCTTAAACAACCCAAAAAGGATATTTTTTATCGCCCACATTCACATACTTCATTGCTCGTCTAAAGAATATGGAGGAATAAGGCATATAATTTTTTTATTTTACTTTAGAATTTATGTACAATAGAATGCTACTGAGTCATAACTTATAGGTGTTCCTATAAACAGCATTTCATTAAATTAAGCTCCCAAAGCCCTCTCAATAGCAGCTTTCTATAAAAATAATTATTTCTTTGAAGCTACCCCTTACCCCCCTTTTTTTAGTTTTTTTTAGAAACCCCATAAAATTCTGATTAAAATAGTCTCAACTCAGCTGGCGAGCCAATCTTCCAGATGGCAATATTAATCCGAGTGCGCTGTCATCCACTAAGTAATTAAGACTAGCCTGAGCCAGTCCTGGCTAAGTTTTCTCCCTCACATTCAGTGGGCGATTAATTTCTACTTAGCTGATGGTAAGTGGTTCGCATCAGATGGCATGTGGCGTAGTAAACATCTCTCCCATGAATCCAGGGATGCTGTGCTCAATGGCACACATAAAAAGATGGGGATGATGTTCTTGTAAAATGGGTCCTTATCTCTCACTTTACTCCCTCGGAGTAGCTTTCCTTGCTGTGTAAAGATTTTGAAATAATATAATATAATAATAATAATAATAATAATATAATAATAATAATAATAATAATAATAATAATAATAATAAGTAGAGAGAGAGAGAGAGAGAGAGAGAGAGAGAGAGAGAGAGAGATGCTATCTCACAGTGCCATTCAACTTTATCTTTGTAGCCTTATCTCTCTTCCTGGATTTCAAGGTCTTTTCATATCAAATACCTCTTTCCATTCAGCATCCAGTACTTTTTGGGCTACTTATATCATCTATAGTTTCAAGTACTCTCCCACACATACTCAAATCTTTATTATTATATTTTGGTTCCCGGGTCTTTCCACGTGGCCAGAAAATCTTAAAAGACACTAATCGATTCTGGCCAATATGCTAAGTGTTTTAGTAGTTCTACTTAATCTTCAAATGTCTCACACTTTCAGTTCTCCTAACACAAAATACATTCTGCAAACAGTGAATCTCCTTAACAGCTTCTGCTTCTCTCTCTCTCTCTCTCTCTCTCTCTCTCTCTCTCTCTCTCTCTCTCTCTCATTCGCATTCAGAACTCCACATTTCACTTCCAGAAAGGAGAATCATCATATATTCTAGCCTTGATTTCCATAGATACTCCTAGTCTCTCCAGTCTTATTAGGTCTTTCTTCCTACCACAACCTTAAATATTAGTGGGCCCACTTCATTCTTACCACTATCTTTATTGGAATTCATAGATCCATCCCATATTTTATTGCTCGTCGTAACCTTAATCTTCGCTATAGACTTATAAAACTTGTAACTACCTGTTTCTAAAGTTTCTTTTTACGATCACCTGAATCATTTGCAGTCATGTGTTTCTCTTTAAATACGGCTCCCTTTCTTCCCCGAGAGCTTTGCACTAAAGTCTACTTTCTCTTTTTATTTTTTATACCATTCCCCTTAGTCCATCCATTGAAAAAAATAACACTGCAGATGAGAATGCTCTCTCTCTCTCTCTCTCTCTCTCTCTCTCATTCTCTCTCTCTCTCTCTCTCTCTCCCACAACTACAAAGAGTAAAAATATTTTCAACAGTGTTGAAATTTCGTTTTGCAATATACGCTAAAAATGTGTAACGCTCTTCTTCATATGTTGAATATAGTATCCTGTTTTACCGCGTTGTATTTTCTGTGGTAGGGGTGGGGGCAATTTTAATACAGGTTTGTACAGCGTGATAGCCCGTTTTCTTTCTCAGCCGTTGAGTTTATGAGGGACTTTTGGGACAGAATGAAAAAAATAAGAGATATTCTGCTCTTATGTTTTAACTTGAAAAATAGGAGGTTTAATTTAAAAATTATTAATGTAGAAGCTGTGTTTCGTTTCACTGGCACAAATTGGACTTGAAATTATTCGGAAAAAACATTTTATCGTCGTGAATGAACCCCAAACCTCACACATTCGGTGCACATTTTACCAAGAGCACAATAGTCTCTGCAACTGATTAATTGATTACAGAATTTATGCGAATTATGCAAAAAGAAATGTTTAAAAAACTCGCCAACAGAAGCGACGGGAATGATAAGATTGGTTATTTTTGTTTACAAACAGTAACATGCTAAGACCACGTTCTCTTCGGACTTGAAAACTTAGGGTAAAGTAAAATATTAAAAGATATCCGTTTGTAAAAAAACCACAAACGAAACTCAACCAAATGCAGGGGACCCCTAAAAAAAAATCCTAAACAAACACCGAATTAGCATATTAAACTGAAAGTTACATGAATGAAAAAGTAACAACTTTTGTATTGTCTTGACATTTTAAACAGAAATCAGAACGTAGAATAGTTCCCGCGAAAACTTCAAGAAGAGGAATTTCGTACATGCGAGCTAATAATATCGTTTCAGAGATGATTAACATACAAATAGAATTGGTAATGTGTTAAATAAGCAGTAGGATTGCATTCATTTGCATCTGCAAACATAGATGATACACTATCTTTAATGAGAAAACGTGATAGTTAGGTAAGCTCTCTGTTGAATATTTTTTAGACATTTATCTACGTTCAGTTCAATGTGTCTGTGTATATGCATGTAAGTATATGTATATATATATATATATATATATATATATATCTATATATATATATATATATATATATATATATTTAAATATATACACACACACACACACACACACACACATATATATATATATATATATATATATATATATATATATATATATATATATATATATATATACATCGAGCTACAATGTCCTTTAATATCTAATTCGCTCTACCTCGGAATTAATATATTTTCATATATGCTTAACCGAAGGGGAATTTTTTTCTCGATAATAGAATTACCTGTACCTAGGCGCGAACGCAGTACATTTCAAATCCAGCACGTCAGTGGTGGGGTGGAAGAGCTTCACTGACGTGCCTGGATTTGAATGTACCTGCGTTCGCGCCAATGTACAGGTAAATCTATTTATCGAGAAAAAAATTCCCCTTCGGTTAAGCATATATGAAAATATTATTCCGAGGTATAGCGAATTAGATATTAAAGGACATTGTAGCTCGATGTATGTATATGAATCACGGTAATGTGATATGACTTATATATATATATATATGATACATTGCTATATACTTAGAAGTGTATGTATAACGCGCAGGAACATAGTCGATACCAAAAGAAAAAAAAAGTTTTGTATATAGCCCTGAAAAATTTATTAAATCTAGACTTTTCTGGATGAATGACACGTCTAAAAGAAAGATGCAATGCATATATGCAATGATGAAAGCCTAGTACTGCCGAACGCATATAAAAAGTCCGTCGACAACTGTTGAATTGCGAAGCTATTTTTTACTTTGTTTCTGTGAAACACTCTATCTAGATTACTTTTTATTAGACCAGATTAAATTACACTTTTTTCGCAAGAACAAAGAGGAATTATAGACCGGAAAGTTTATGTATATCACCCAGTAGTCTTATTTACATCTTTATGTGTAGACGATATTTAAAGGTTTTTTATTTATCAAATTTTCTTTAGTATCAGTTCTTCGGTTCCGTATCAGATAAAAGAGGAAGAAGAAAAGAAAAGGTGTCGGCTTACACATAGTTTATCTAGAAAGATGAGCCTCATAGGCGATCTTCCTTCTCTTCAAGGGGCCTGGAAAGAATAATTGGTATCTGAAGATTCTGTGATTTAAAATGTTTTGCCGTTTACCAGATTTATAAAAATAATAGGACTGGAATCTCTCACTATCTCATTTCATTAATAATGTAATTCAAATTATATGTTGAATAAGAATATATATATATATATATATATATATATATATATATATATATATATATATATATATATAATATATATCGAAAATAATTATGATCCAGTCCCCAAGGCAAGGCCTCACCTGGATCACAAACCTACCTGCCAATTACCTAACAAATTCCAGGGAGGTGACAATGCTGTAACACGGAATTGCAAATCATTCCGCGTAGAAACGCAGTGTTAGGTATCAATATTCATATTTAGACACCTTTGCATTGTGGATCCACTCGCACTGGGACACGGGAAGGATTCCAATCCTTACCTTGTTTACATGATTGGATGGGCCAGGAACATATGCCGGATTGGTATTCGTAGCGAGATTCGGTTTCGGGAGTCGAGCATAAGTAATTTGTTTCTATGCAGAGGATTCCGTTTCCTATGATTATGCTGTATAGATATTTTATCAATGAATGCTAACTGCTAAAGTGTATACTGAATGGATGCCAGGAAACAGTACCTACCGAAGGCTTTACATTGATTTAAAAGAAAAAAATAGAAAAAAAGGGCTTATGCTAACATCTTTCATTAGAATATGTAACCGAATACACTCCTGATCTTCTATTTCCCCCCGTTTTCTAGCACAGTAATATTTTCATATTTTCACACCCGCTCTTTCATAGCAACTGATATTAATTTATTTATTTTACTTATTTATCTGTTTATGTGTGATTTAGAAAGATTCTTGTGAAATACATTTTGTCCTCTATTGACCTAACTTGTTGACACCCGGCTTTAATTATTCATACAAAATGATTAATACAAATGTCAACTGTTTTATTTTTTCTAAGGTAAACAACGGTGACTATGTGTTTTTTTTTCTTTTTTTCTAGATTTTATTACAAGCACTGTGTATAAAAAAAAAGAATGTTTGAAGCCGCTAATTGAAAAGACTTGACAAAAAAAAGATAAAACAACATAGTAACAATTGTCTGCCGCATCATTTTGAAGAATATGATAAAATCCTCATTTTTCTCACTGAGGAAAAGAACGAGATTCACTTTAAAGAAAAATTAATCAAACAATTCATCACAGGAAAATCTGCCTCCTCCTCCTCCTCCTCCTCCTCCTCCTCCTCCTCCTCCTCCTCCTCCTCCTCCTCCTCCTCCTCCTCCCCCCCCCCCATCCCCACGTAACAAAAATACGCGAGTTAGATTCATCAGCGATATTTCATCGGAGTCCAGAGTTTTTCATTCAACGAAATAACGACTGCAACACTACCATAAAGACCATTCGCCTGTTAACATGGTCTTTGATGTTTCCTCTACCTCGATAAATCCAGTCAGATATTAATATTTCCAGTTCACGGCTATTGCGTCATATCTATCACATTTCGTCCTCGTACGGGGAGGGCAAGGAAGCAGTGGATAAATACTGGGATGGGAGAGGATATGGATGGGTATTAGTTGAGAGGTAGCAGATCCGGATATTACAAATATAACTGACAGGAGAGAGAAGAGAGAGATGGGGAAGTGCTGAGGAACCTACCAGATCCGGATATTACAATATAACTGACGGGAGGGGAAGGGGTGAGAGAGAGAGAGAGAGAGAGGAGAAGGAGAAGAGAGAGAGAGAGAGAGATGGAATGGTATTAGTTGAGGGGTATCAGATCCGGATATTACAATATAACTGACAGAGGAGAGAGAGAGAGAGAGATATGGATGGGCATTAGTTGAGGGGTATCAGATAAGGATGTTACAGTATAACTGACATGTGAAGAGAGAGAGAGAGAAGAGAGAGAGAGAGAGAGAGATATGGTTGGGCATGAGTTGAAGGGTAATCAGATAAGGATATTACAATATAACTGACAGGAGAGAGAGAGAGAGAGAGAGAGTAGAGAGAGAGAGATAGGTATTACGTTAGAGTTAGGTTAGATCCGGTATTACAATATCACTGACGAGAGAGAGAGAGAGAGAGAGAGAGAGAGAAAAGAGAGGGAGAGGAGTGTGTTGAGAGGTAGCTGATTCGGATATTGCAATAATAACTGGCGAGAGAGAGAGAGAGAGAGAGAGAGAGAGAGAGAGAGAGAGAGATAAAAAAAGTATTTGTCTCCTCTTCATTCTGCGTAGAGGAAGGTTTGGCAATAAAAGATAAATGATTGTAAAGAGGAAAATTGTTTCCAGCCTCCTCCACTATTCACTTTGCCTTTTCCCATTTGCTGAATGTTTTTGTGATGTCTGCACAAAGAAAGTGCCATAATTTTAACGTCAATTTACAACATATTCTTTCGTTGTAGTAGTCTCTGAAACTTTTATGTTTGAAAAAAAATGACTACCTTTTTTGAGCGATCGCTAGCAATGAATCTTGCAAGCATATTACGTTTGATTTATTGTAAATTCTAGACCAAATGTAAGTAATGGTTACGTTTTTTTTATTAATGTTTTATGAATTTCCAACCTTTTTTGCTCCAAAAGTAATCTTGAAGTAATCTATAAATACTAATGAGCTAAACTTTTAAGCCTCTCAGTCGAATGCCTGTTCATTTTTAATAATAATAACAGAAGTTATCTGAAAGCAGGTCTACTTCCCAACAACATTAATAATAATAATATAATAATAATAATAATAATAATAATAATATAATAATAATAATAATAATCAACCAACAAAAACTTCTTTCAGTTTTCTTTCTGACGATTGAAAAAAGAAACCCCACAAATCACTTTGTAACTTGTTTTACTTCTAAGAGTGTGTAGTAAAACTAAATGTAAATACTTAGAAGTAAACAAGTTACAAAGTGATTTTGTGGGTTTCTTTTTCAATTTTTCAATAATAATAATAATAATAATAATAATAATAATAATAATAATAATAATAATAATCTAAACCTCAATGCTGGAAATATGATAAAAGCCATAAACATATGGCAGTGCCAGTAATCAGATACAGCGCAGAATAGTGGAATGGACGAAGGCAGCAACTCCGCAAAATAGACCAGAAAACTAGGAAATATATGACATTACACAAAGCACTACACCCAGAGTAAATACGGACAGACTATACATAACACGAAAGGAAGAGGGAGAGGACTACTAAGCATATGGGACTGCGTCAACATCGAGACCAGAGCACTGGGCAATATCTGAAAACCAGTGAAGACGAGTGGCTCAGAGTGCATGGGAAGAAGGACTGATAAAAGTAGACGAAGACCCAGAAATATACAGAGACAGGAGAATGACAAACGAACAGAGGAATGGCACAACAAACCAATGCACGGACAATACATGAGACAGACTAAAGAACCAGGCCCTAAGAAACCAGATATATCCAAAGAACGATAGATGGAAATAACATCTCTCCCATATGTAGGAGTGCAATACGAAAAATGAGACCATAAACCACATAGCAAGCGAATGTCCGGCACTTGCACAGAACCAGTGCAAAAAGAGGCATGATTCATTAGCAAAAGCCCTCCACTGAAGCCTGTGCAAGAAACATCAGCTACTTGCAGTAATAATTGGTACGAGCACCAACCTGAGGGAGTGATAGAAAAACGATCAGGCAAAGATCCTCTGGGGACTATGGTATCAAGAACAGATAGGGTGAAACGTGCAAATTGATTGACAAAATCAAGAAGAAAGTATCACTCATTGATGTCGCAATACCATGGGACACCAGAGTTGAAGAGAAGAAAGGGAAAAAATGGATAAGTATCAAGACCTGAAAATAGAAAATAAGAAGGTTATGGGATTTATGCCAGTGGAAATTGTACCCATAATCATAGGAGCACTAGGCACGATCCGAATATCCCTGAAAAGAATCTGGAAAAATTAGAGGCCGAAGTAGCTCCAGGACTCATGCAAAAGAGTGTGATCCTAGAAACGCGCACATAGTAAGAAGAGTGATGGACTCCTAAGGAGGCAGGATGCAACCCGGAACCCCACACTATAAATGCCACCCAGTCAAATTGGAGGACTGTGATAAAGTAAAAAAAAAAAAAAAATTATAATAATAAATATAATAAATAATAATAAGCAATTATTAATACCATAATTA
>NC_061096.1:65020421-65065421 GCF_015104395.2 Macrobrachium nipponense
TAATTATGGTATTAATAATGCTTATTATCATTATTATTATTTTTATATTATTAATTATATTATTATTATTATTGAAAATTTGAAAAAGAAACCCACAAAATCACTTTGTAACTTGTTTACTTCTAAGTATTTACATTTAGTTTTACTACACACTCTTAGAAGTAAACAAGTTACAAAGTGATTTTGTGGGTTTCTTTTTCAAATCTCAGAAGAAACTGAAAGAAGTTTTGTTTGGTTGATTATCATTATCATTATTATTATTATTATTATTATTATTATTATTATTAATTATTATTATTATTATTATTATTATTAACTTATGAGAGACTTAAAAGTATAGTTCATTAGTATTTTATAGATTACTTCAAAGATTACTTTGGAGCAAAAAACGTTGAAATTCATAAAACATTAATAAAAAAAAGATAACCATTACTTACATTTGGTCTAGAATTTACAATAAATCAAAGTAATATGCTTGCAAGATTCATTGCTAGCGATCGCTCAAAAAAGGTAGTCATTTTTTCTAACATAAAAGTTTCAAAGACTACTACAACGAAAGTATATGTTGTAAATTGACGTTAAAATTATGGCACTTTCTTTGTGCAGACATCACAAAACATTCAGCAAATGGGAAAAGGCAAAGTGAATAGTGGAGGGCTGGGAACTTTCCCTCTTACAATCATTTATCTTTTGTTGCCAAACCTTTCCTCTACGCAGAATGAAGAGGAGACAAATACTTTTTTTATCTCTCTCTCTCTCTCTCTCTCTCTCTCTCTCTCTCTCGTCAGTTATATTGCAATATCCGAATCAGCTACCTCTCAACACATCTCTCTCTCTCTCTCTCTCTCTCTCTCTCTCTCTCTCTCTCTCGTCAGTGATATTGTAATATCCAGATCTAATACCTCTCAACTAATACCTATCTCTCTCTCTCTCTCTCCTGTCAGTTATATTGTAATATCCTTATCTGATACCCTTCAACTCATACCCATCCATATCTCTCTCTCTCTCTCTCTCTCTCTCTCTGTCAGTTATATTGTAATATCCGGATCTGATACCCCTCAACTAATACCCATCCATATCTCTCTCTCTCTCTCTCTCTCTCTCCTCTGTCAGTTATATTGTAATATCCGGATCTGATACCCCTCAACTAATACCCATCCATATCTCTCTCTCTCTCTCTCTCTCTCTCTCTCCTCTGTCAGTTATATTGTAATATCCGGATCTGATACCCCTCAACTAATACCCATCCATATCTCTCTCTCTCTCTCTCTCTCTCTCTCTCTCTCTCTCTCTCTCCCCTTCCCCTCCCGTCAGTTATATTGTAATATCCGGATCTGGTACTCCTCAACACTTCCCCTTCTCTCTCTCTCTCCGTCAGTTATACTGTAATATCCGGATCTGCTACCTCTCAACTAATACCCATCCATATCTCTCTCCCATCCCAGTATTTATCCACTGCTTCCTTGCCCTCCCCGTACGAGGACGAAATGTGATAGATATGACGCAATAGCCGTGAACTGGAAATATTAATATCTGACTGGATTTATCGAGGTAGAGGAAACATCAAAGACCATGTTAACAGGCTGAATGGTCTTTAATGGTAGTGTGCAGTCGTTATTTCGTTGAATGAAAACTCTGGACTCCGATGAAATATCGCTGATGAATCTAACTCGCGTATTTTTGTTACGTGGGGGGATGGGGGGCCGGGGGGGAGGAGGAGGAGGAGGAGGAGGAGGGAGGAGGAGGAGGAGGAGGAGGAGGAGGAGGAGGCAGATTTTCCTGTGATGAATTGTTTGATTAATTTTTCTTTAAAGTGAATCTCGTTCTTTTCCTCAGTGAGAAAAATGCGGATTTTTATTCATATTCTTCAAAATGATGCGGCAGACAATTGTTACTATGTTTGTTTTATCTTTTTTTGTCAAGTCTTTTCAATTAGCGGCTTCAAACATTCTTTTTTTATACAGTGCTTGTAATAAAATCTAGAAAAAAAGAAAAAAAAAACACATAGTCACCGTTGTTTACCTTAGAAAAAATAAACAGTTGACATTTGTATTAATCATTTTGTATGAATTAAAGCCGGGTTGTCAACAAGTTAGGTCAATAGAGACAAAATGTATTTCACAAGAATCTTTCTAAATCACACATAAACAGATAAATAAGTAAAATAAATAAATTAATATCAGTTGCTATGAAAGAGCGGGGTGGTGAAAAATATGAAAATATTACTGTGCTAGAAAACCGGGGGGAAATAGAAGATCAGGAGTGTATTCGGTTACATATTCTAATGAAAGATGTAGCATAAGCCCTTTTTTTTTCTTTTTTTTTCTTTTAAATCAATGTAAAGCCTTCGGTAGGTACTGTTTCCTGTCATCCATTCAGTACTACACTTTAGCAGTTAGCATTCATTGATAAACATATCTATACAGCATAATCATAGAAAACGGAATCCTCTGCATAGAAACAAATTACTTAGGCTCGACTCCCGAAACCGAATCTCACTACGAATACCAGTCCGGCATATTGTTCCTGGCCCATCCAATCATGTAAACATGGTAAGGATTGGAATCCTTTCCCCGTGTCCCAGTGCGAGTGGATCCACAATGCAAAGGTGTCTAAATATGAATATTGATACCTAACACTGCGTTTCTACGCCGAATGATTTGCAATTCCGTGTTACAGCATTGTCCACCTCCCTGGAATTTGTTAGGTAATTGGCAGGTAGGTTTGTGATCCAGGTGAGGCCTTGCCTTGGGGACTGGATCATAATGATTTTCGATATATATATATATATATATATATATATATATATATATATATATATATATATATATATATATATATATATATATATATATATATATATATATATAATATATACTCTTATTCAACATATAATTTGAATTACATTATTAATGAAATGAGATAGTGAGAGATTCCAGTCCTATTATTTTTATAATCTGGTAAACTGGCAATACATTTTAAATCACAGAATCTTCAGATACCAATTATTCTTTCTAGGCCCCCTGAAGAGAAGGAAGATCGCCTATAAGGCTCATCTTACTAGATAAATCTATGTATAAGCCGACACCTTTTCTTCTTCCTCTTTTATCTGATACGGACCCGAAGAACTGATACTAAAGAGAATTTGATAAATAAAAAACCCTTTAATATCGTCTACACATAAAGATGTAAATAAGACGACTGGGTGATACACATAAACTTTCCGGTCTATAATTCCTCTTTGTTCTTGCGAAAAAGTGTAATTTAATCTGGTATAATAAAAAGTAATCTAGATCGAGTGTTTCACAGAAGCATAGTCAAAAATGGCTCCGCATTTCAACAGTTGTCGACGGACTTTTTATATGCGTTCGGCAGTACTAGGCTTTCATCATTGCATATATGCATTGCATCTTTCTTTTATGACGTGTCATTCATCCGGAAAAGTCTAGATTGAATAAATTTTTCAGGGCTATACACTATCTTTTTTTTCTTTTGGTATCGTACATGTTCCTGCGTGTTGTACATACACGTCTAATTATATAGCAATGTATACATATATATATATATATATATATATATATATATATATATATATATATATATATATACATATACTTACATGCATATACACAGACACATTGAACTGAACGTAAATTAAATGTCTAAAAATATTCAACAGAGAGCTTACCTAAGTATCACGTTTTCTCATTAAAGATAGTGTATCATCTATGTTTGCAGATGCAAATGAATGCAATCCTACTGCTTGTTTAACACATTACCAATTCTATTTGTATGTTAATCATCTCTGAAACGATATTATTAGCTCGCGTCTACGAAATTCCTCTTCTTGAAGTTTTCGCGGGAACTATTCTACGTCCTGAGTTCTGTTTTAAAATGTCAAGACAATACAAAGTTGTTTACTTTTTCATTCATGTAACTTTCAGTTTATTATGCTAATTCGGTGTGTGTTAGGATTTTTAGGGGTCCCCTGCATTTGGTCGAGTTTCGTTTGTGGTTTACAAACAGGATATCTTTTCATATTTTACTTTACCCTAAGTTTTCAAGTCCGAAGAGAACGTTTGTCTTAGCATGTTACTGTTTGTAAACAAAAATAACCAATCTTATCATTCCCGTCGCTTCTGTTGGCGAGTTTTTGAACATTTCTTTTTGCATAATTCGCATAAATTCTGTAATCAATTAATCAGTTGCAGAGACTATTGTGCACTTGGTAAAATGTGCACCGAATGTGTGAGGTTTGGGGTTCATTTCACGACGATAAAATGTTTTTCCGAATAATTTTAAGTCCAATTTGTACCAGTGAAAACGAAACACAGCTTCTACATTAATCATTTTAAACTAAACCTCCTATTTTTCAAGTTAAACATAAGAGCAGAATATCTCTTATTTTTCATTCTGTCCCAAAAGTCCCTCATAACTCAACGGCTGAGAAAGAAAACGGGCTATCACGCTGTACAAACCTGTATTAAAAATTGCACCTTACCAGAGAAAATACAACGCGGTAAAACAGGATACTATATTCAACATATGAAGAAGAGCGTTACACATTTTTAGCGTATATTGCAAAACGAAATTTCAACACTGTTGAAAATATTTTTACTCTTTGTAGTTGTGGGGGAGAGAGAGAGAGAGAGAGAGAGAGAGAGAGAGAGAGAGAGAGTTTCAATGGATGGACTAAGGGGAATGGTATAAAAAATAAAAAGAGAAAGTAGACTTTAGTGCATAGCTCTCGGGGAAGAAAGGGAACCGTATTTAAAGAGAACACATGACTGCAAATGCTTCAGGTGATCGTAAAAAAAACTGTAGAAACCGGTAGTTACAAGTTTTATAAGTCTATGCAAGATTAATGTTACGACGAGCAATAAAATATGGGATGGATCAATGAATTCCAATAAAGATGATGGTAAGAATGAAGTGGCCTACTAATATATAAGGGTTGTGGTAGGAAGAAAGACCTAATAAGACTGGAGAGACTAGGAGTATCTATGGAAATCAAGGCTAGAATATATGATGATTCTTTCCTTGGTTGGAAGTGAAATGTGGAGTTCTGAATGCGAATGAGAGAGAGAGAGAGAGAGAGAGAGAGAGAGAGAGAGAGAGAGAGAGAGAGAGAGCAGAAGCTGTTAAGGAGATTTACTGTTTGCAGAATGCATTTTGGGTTAGGGGAACTGAAAGTGTGAGACATTTGAAGATTAAGTAGAACTATACTAAAAAACTTAGCATATTGGCCAGAATCGATTAGTGTCTTTTAAGATGGTCTGGCCACGTGGAAAGACCGGGGAACCAAAATATAATAAAGTTTGAGTATGTGTGGAGAGTACTTGAACTATAGATGATATAAGTAGCCAAAAAGTACTGGATGCTGAATGGAAAGAGGTATTTGATATGAAAAGACCTTGAAATCCAGGAAGAGAGATAAGGCTACAAAGATAAAGTTGAATGGCACTGTGAGATAGCATCTCTCTCTCTCTCTCTCTCTCTCTCTCTCTCTCTCTCTCTCTCTCATTATTATTATTATTATTATTATTATTATTATTATTATTATTATTATTATTATTATTATTATTATTATTATATTATTTCAAAATCTTTACACAGCAAGGAAAGCTACTCCGAGGGAGTAAAGTGAGAGATAAGGACCATTTTACAAGAACATCATATCCCCATCTTTTTATGTGTGCCATTGAGCACAGCATCCCTGGATTCATGGGAGAGATGTTTACTACGCCACATGCCATCTGATGCGAACCACTTACCATCAGCTAAGTAGAATTAATCGCCCACTGAATGTGAGGGAGAAACTTAGCCAGGACTGGCTCAGGCTTAGTCTTAATTACTTAGTGGATGACAGCGCACTCGGATTAATATTGCCATCTGGAAGATTGGCTCGCCAGCTGAGTTGAGACTATTTTAATCAGGAATTTTATGGGGTTCTAAAAAAAAACTAAAAAAAGGGGGGTAAGGGGTAGCTTCGAAGAAATAATTATTTTTATAGAAAGCTGCTATTGAGAGGCTTTGGGAGCTTAATTTTAATGAAATGCTGTTTATAGGAACACCTATAAGTTATGACTCAGTAGCATTCTATTGTACATAAATTCTAAAGTCAAATAAAAAAATTATATGCCCTATTCCTCCATATTCTTTAGACGAGCAATGAAGTATGTGAATGTGGCGATAAAAAATATCCTTTTTGGGTTGTTTAAGACAATTCTTGGTTGGTACAGCACAGTTCCGCAAATATGCTTGTCCTCCGGTGGTCGTAGGCGTAAAAAACTTCCTAGAAAAGGCGTTCGAATGTCTTCAAAACTGCCTTTTATAACTTGTTGAGGTCTGCTCAAATAATCATTACAACAGATGAAAGGTGAGCAGTTGAGCCTGTCCTAGTATTAAGTTTATACTTAGCATTGCTGGACAACATATTATATTTTGAAGTGAATCGCCTGTTTTGAAATGCTTCGCCGACACATAAAGCAAGTATGACGACAAACGCGAACCAGCCGGCCAAAAATATTTCAGCTCGTCAAAAAAATAAAAAGAGAAAAAAAACTTCTTACAAGCATTACAGATATTTCCATTCTGATTAAATCTAAATACAAAACACGTTCCATGACAAAAAAAAAATATTACCTAAATTTCGTAAAATTATATAGATAAATTCACTACAATTAAACGACTTATTTGAAAAAATGTGTCTCAAATTTCGTACAACAACTAGGGATAAATTCGTCTATTCAAAAGAAAGGCCCACGTATATTCGTGAGATCCTCGACAATTCGTCTGTATCCCCAGGGAGAATTAGAAGATCCCCATCCTTGCCTTCAAGCCGAGGAGAAGAATTGCTCCTCCGTTCCTTGCATTCATCTTGCCAGACTGCAATCTCCGAGTGTGTGTGTGCATCATATGTAGTGCGTATTTTTGTTTATTGCCGGACCGCAAGTGTCATAATGTTTATATGAATAGATTACAGGGTCATCTTGTATTTTTGGCTCATTTTTCGAGGTATTCATTGGTGAACCTTATGTCGTTGTGTAAATTAAAATTAGGAACCCATCTGCAAAAATGAATAAAATAAGACCCACAGATTCACATTATGAATAGAATGCATCGTAAATTTTACCAAGAATTTTGAGTTGACGAAGTCAACATCATTTCTAAAGCAATGTTGATATAACGTATGATACACAGTTTTGAAGTAATAAAACTTATCGATCAGATAGTAATTAGTTGCAGCCCTTTACACAGTTCGAGTTAACATAGAGGTCAGCAGATTTATGTAATGAATGTTTGCTGAGTATCAAGGTGATATATTAGATAATACCTAATTTGCCTTTTTTTTCATTAGAAGAGGTCTAATAAGGAAATTATAGGGACTGGCATAAGGGAGAGGAAATCACAACTCTTAGAATGAATAATCTAATGAAACATGTCTGTAAGACTCTTAGTCTGTATAGATGAATATATAATCCTTTGCAGCATGAAAGTGGGTAGGTTGTCAGCGGGGCTTTTAAGCATTACCCAGCATCGTGTAACACCGTTCCACGAAACCACCTACCTTTGTCTTCCTTGAATCATTCCAGATTTTGTTTAAACAATTTCATCGCACGCTTAATTGTTTTTTTTTTTTTTTTTTGTTTTTTTTTTTTTTTTTTTTACACAGTCCTTTGACACTGTCCATTTCTCTTGGAGGCCGAGGGAGAATCACAATCATCCTGGAGAATTGCTTACTCTAATGCTTCTATTATTCACACCAATTCCTTTCTCATTGTTCACATTCCTCAACTATATATATATATATATATATATATATATATAATATATATATATATATATATATATATATGTATTTGTATATATATATATATATATATATATATATATATATATATGTATTTATGTATATGTATATACATATATATATATACATATATATATATATATATATATATATATATATATATATATATATATATATATATATACACCTATTGGCTTGTAGATGGTCTCAGATGCCATTAACTTCTTATTTTCTTACCGGTACGTGTGATCAATCTCACCATTCAAAAATGGAATGTTTTAATAGCGAATAGTCACGTCTGAAAGAATAAATCACTTCTAAATTAATCACTATCCACAGTTGTTTGGGATACGAAAATTTAATTACTTTTATACAAGGCCCCCGCTACTAAATTTATGAAACAGACCAAAGTGTATCTTCCTCTCGTTTCAGTGTAATCTTTACTGAAAAACCAAAGGCTCAATGCAAATGCGACAAGCCCAGGATAAACAGGACTGATTGTTTCTCTCATGAAAAGATAAAGTCGTCTTATACTACGAAATATCAGTATTCTAAAATAATAAAAATTTAAACTGGTCACAAACTACACAAGCTGGTGAATACAAGCATTGTTATACGAATGCTACCAGGCTCTTCAACTACCTAGATATTCCAGGGCTATTAAAAACGACCCCATCTCCAACAGTCTCAGAAATCTTATAATTGTCATAATTACGAAGGCTTTTGGTCGGGGACGTCCTTCTTTCTCGTCCAAAACTGGGTCATTCAACAAGTAAACACCTCAACCCGAAGGGGGCTATATGCAATAATCCCATAATTTCAGGGGTTCAAGAAAGCTCTTCCGAGGTGGTTGACCTATCTGAGAAGGCAAACGTCAGACTCGTATCCTCTTGTCATATTACTGTATTTCCAGGAATAGGCATGACTGGTAATCCCCCACTACAGACATTATAAAGACAGCTTGAATTTGAAGTTTCCCATCCATTTTTTTTGTAGTCAAGGGGGAGTTTGTTTTGCCTGACTGTGGAACATCTTTTAGTATATGTATTTTAGGTGGGGAGGGTAACACACTACTGTACTGTCAGTTAACTGCTACGCCTATATTACCAGATACTTGGTAATTCTAACATTATGCCGCAAAATTATGAATGCCTGGTAATGTTCCCACTCTGCGATTGTACTCCTTGTTAAACATCTGTTTCTGGTATCTGCTCATACGACAGTTAAAATCTCTCCTCTAATGATTCTTCTGCATCATATTCAAGCTTACTCATTCGCTCATTCAAACTCACAAACTATGATACTGCAACCCATTAATGAAATACTACCAATCTCTTCAAGTCTCTCAAAAGCTTAAAGATTAGTCTCTGCTGTCTGAAAAATATTGCTAAACAATCAACAAAGGCTTGGAATGAAGGCACTGAGAGAGAGAGAGAGAGAGAGAGAGAGAGAGAGAGAGAGAGAGAGAGAGAGAGAGAGAGAGATTTTACTTAAAAACAAAAAACTTTCATTGTTCCCTTGACGTACATTCGACTAATGAATGGGTTACTATACTTTTTTGGTGGTACTGGGAAAATTTCTATACATCTCCAACCTTTTTTTGTTTTCAACCAAACAATGGAAATACTATCAGAGTATCATTTACGCTCACCTCCGTATGAAAAAGGAGAACGTTGTTAATATTATGAGGTACATCCTAAACGGCACCATATACACAGTTCTAAAGCGTTTCGAAATTCATTTCATTGTCAGAGAAATGAAAACGTCAATTATAGCCTTGAAAATTTTCTGTCGCAACTGACATCGGAGGCTCGGAGCCCAATTTTGGGGCCTGTCAATAAACACACAATTTATCCTATTGCTCCCCAATTTTCATTGCGATATTGTGTTGCATTGTTCAAGAGGATCTCGATATCGGACGATATAATAAAGATGTAAGATTTAACCGTTATCATATTTTCCTTCCTTTCCCGTGTTGATTTACTTGGCGATTTGTGTGGACGGGTGGCCGAGGTCGAGCTATGGAAATAGGAATTAATCAAAGGATCCAAAGTGAAACATTTCGACAAGAAGGTAACGGTGACATTTGTACCTACCTGAAAAATAGGTCATATTCCATCGATGAAATACCAGAAAATTATGTCTCATCATTAAAAGAATGGTAGATATTTGTGTTAATAGAGTAATAGTATATAATTCCGATAATGAACGATATTATTATTATTATTATTATTATTATTATTATTATTATTATTATTATTATTATTATTATTATTGATTGCAGGTCCACAATAATTTCGCATGTGAAGTATAAAGTCTTTAACAATAAGAGCTTTCGAACCTTGTACTAAGTTCATCTTGACTGAAGATGAACCTAGTACAAGGTTCGAAAGCTTTTATTATTAAAGACTTTATATTTCACATGCGATATTATTGTGGACCTGCAATCATTGTCATCATTTTCGCACTGAAATTGTGCCATATTATTATTATTATTAATATTATTATTATTATTATTATTATTATTATTATTATTATTATTATTATTATTAAGACATCAGATATATTGCCCACCCTTACGATTCAGCACCTAGATGGCATCTGGCATAACAAATATACTCGATTAATCTCAACTGGACTCCGAGGTGGATGCTGTTTGTTTACCCTCAGTGGCTTTATGCTTCAATTTAATCTTATCACATATCCGGACGGAGACAGGGGTGGAGGTGGAGCTGGTGGTGGGGGGGGGGGGGGGGAAGGTTTGTAGGGAGATCCGAAGCTACCTGTTATTAATATAAACAAACACTTCCACAGGTATAAGAGGACACGTATGGACGGACATCTTAACATGAACTATTTTCCTCAACTATTTATTATACCAATTCGAAGTAAATCTTGCCTCATCATAAATAAATTACCATAAAAAAGCTTATAGATAGACGTCACGGATAATTTGCATTTAAACAGATGAAAAAAAAAAAAAAAAAAAAAAAACAAAAAAAAAAAAAAAAAAAAAAAAAAACTTATTTAAATTCTCATGCTTATCTTCATGAGTTAATTGCCACCCTAGCATAATAACAATCTATTCCGGCTTAGAAACTTAACTTTGAAGAACTAAAAGCACGGTCGTACCTCTGGCCAAAGAACGATAGTAAAAACAGATATATCTGAAATCTCAGGAGAACGCTTAGGATATTCTGAATATGATATTCAGTATCCAATAGGTGCTTTGCTCAACCTCAAGCATTTCAAGCAAATATGCATTTAGAGAGAGAGAGAGAGAGAGAGAGAGAGAGAGAGAGAAATGCAACTGTAAGCGACAAAAATTATAATTATTGTCAAATCAATTTTACATTTTACAATTTTTATAAACAGATAAGTTACACATGATTTTCCTTTAATATTTTCCCCACAAATACGACGCACAACTCGGCGTGAGACCCACATTCAAGCATCGTTGGCGTTTCCGCGCCAACGTTCATTACTGATTAGAATTCTAAAGCTAGTCCCACCTTTTATTCTTCGCTTCCACGGCTATATATCTCTATCTCTCTTCAGGGTTATTTACAAGATCCGCATTCTCGCCTTCAAAGCCGAGAAGAAGAATGGCTCCCTCGTTTCCTGCATACATCTCGCCAGCGAGCAATCCCCTCTGGGGCGTGGGTATCATTTCGGGTACTTTTGTTAGCTTATTGTTACGACCTGACGTTTTCATGTTTTTTTTTTTTTTTTTTTTTTTTTGAACGCGCGTATTACATCATCTTTTAACGGCTTGCTTTCATTTTGATTATACAATTAGTCTCCGGGTTGAAAATGACACTAAACTCGCTCGCTGTCGCAGGAAAAAATACAGATGATTATTCTAATTAAAAAAACCCTCTCTTGCGTCATTTAGATTAACATCAAAAGCGAAAAAGACAATTTGTAACAACTGATTAATATCTACTTTTACGGTGCTTGCATTGGCCTCTGAGGCACAGATGCAATTATATTACCTTAAAAACAACTTTTATATTAATTACAATCGCCTAAAGGTACGTAATGTAGATTATGTTTTATGTTGAAACCTTTGTTTCAGATTAATCATAGCTAGTTTATATACGGGAAATACAGGCTGTAAATTTTCAGAATTTGTCTTCTGGATATCCTACATTTACTTTTTAAGATTATAAACGATATGGACATATAATGATGGTGATTCTTCTAACCTTATTTGTTTCATTTCATTTTTTGTCAAATTTTGAAGGTATAAACCTGATAGTGAATGTTCAATTTAACAAGAGTTATTATGTACAGTACACCTACATCATAAATGGGCTATAGCGCGTTGTGGTGTCATGAAGGAAAGGTATTCACTAACCCAATTTGTAATCTAAACAACACTGAGGACTAGGAAGGCTCTATATTACAACCATCACTCCTACAACGGAAGAAAATGCATGTATATATATATATATATATATATATATATATATATATATATATATATATATATATATATATATATATATATATATATATATATATACATACATATATATATATATATATATATATATATATATATATATGTATATATATATATATATATATATATATATATATATATATATATATATATATATATATATATATGGATATATATGTGTGTGTGTATGTGTGTATTTATATATATATATATATATATATATATATATATATATATATATATATATATATATATATATATATATATTATTGTTTCGACATTTCTCTCGGAGAAGCAGAAATTATCACCAAGACTCAGAATTGGAATCAGTATCAGGCAACTGATACTTGATTCCAATGAACTGCTAAGAACAAAATAGCTATAACAAGATGAAAAATAAAAGGTAATTATCATGAAAACCTGCATTGGCATAAACATCTTTATCTTTGAAAAGAAATATCTTGAAGAACTATCCAAAAAAAAAGAAGATTGTCTAAAGAGAGAGAGAGAGAGAGAGAGAGACGAGAGATGAGAGAGAGAGAGAGAGAAATAAAATTTCACAGTACCTTTCCCATAGTTAGCTTGGACCTCCCCAATCAATCTGTCATCCATTCAAATTAAAAGTGAATATAATGTCGCACCCTGATGCGTATCTCAATCGCTTTGTGATCTCCCAGTTTGAGATTTGAGTGCATGATCTGAAATGAATAGGGGGATGACAGTCCTAAAAAGTCTTATTTGATTATTATATAGTCGTTTGGTGCAAAATGTTAATATATAACATGTATATATTATATATATATATATATATATATATATATATATATATATACATATAAATATATATATATATATATATATATATATATATATACTATATATATATATATTTATATGTATATATATATAGCTATATATATATATATATATATATATATATATAATATATATATATATATATATATATATATGGATATATATATATATAATAACAAAATTAAATGATATAAATAGAATAATAATACGAATTAAAACTAATAATAATAATACTAATAATAATAATAATAATAATAATAATAATAATAATAATAATAATAATAATAATAATAATAGTAATAATAATAATAATAATGTGGAAATTTCTAACAGGTATCATCAGTGGAAGGCGGTACAACTACCTAGAGGATACAAACATCATCCCCCACCAACAGAAAGGCTGCAGAAAGAAGTGTCGGGGCACAAAAGACCACCCCTGATAGGCAAAAAGGTAATGAAGAATAGTAAAGGAAGGAAAACAAACCTAAGCATCACATGCATTGACTTAAAAGAAAGCCTTCGACATGATACAACAATCATGATTAATGGAATCCTTGAAATAATATGGGACAGAGGAACAACCATCAGCTTCCTCAAAAATACAATGCACAACTGGAATACAGTACAAAAGAAGACGGACTCAACCTCCTTACCAAAGAATGGTCAGATTCCAGACTTCGAATTTAACTTAACTTTGAAAACTCTACGGATTGTAAAACAAAGGTTTAACAATAGTTTCTGGCATCTGAATAAAATTGAAATATACTTTTATAATTACCTATTTTAGACTTATCAACCTTCGGTGCGTTGCTCACCACTTTCAGCAACAATGAGGAAACCATAATTAGGAAAACAGACATATATGAAATTAATGCAGCTAAGGCAAGAATAATTTTTAATAAAATATATTTAAAACATTACTGATATCCAGAACAAGGAAAAAAATAAAATATTAAAATTTAGAATACGAGAAATAAAATAAAAGTAATAAAATCCAAACATAAATAAAATAATAATAATGGAAAATAAAGTTGAAATTACAAAAGGAAAAATGTAAAAAATAAAAATTGTAAAAATATGAATGCAATAAGTAAAATGATAATAAATTTTTTTTAAAATACATATAATAAACATGAAACAAATACAAAAAAAAAACAAAGTATTATTAATAGAAATAAGAATAATAATGATAAATATATAAATCTATAAATAAAATCAGTAAAATGATAATAAAATTTAGTATTAAAAATAATAAATATAAAAATAAATAAAACATATATAAAATAATAATAAAAATAAAAGTAAGAAAATAGTAGTAATATTTTCTAAATAAAAATAATATATATAAATAAAATTAAGATAATAATACTACAAATTGAAAATAGAAATAATGATAATGATAAAAAAAATAAAAAATAATAATTAAAATAAAGATAAATATCTTAAAATATTATGTAGTAATAATTCTAAAAATAAAAATTAAAAAAAATAAAGTAAAAATAAAAATAAAAATAACAATACTAAAATATAATGATACAAATGAAAATTAAAATAGTAAAAAATAAAATAAAATGAAAATGATAAAAATATATAAGAATAAAAATCAATAGAAATAATAATAATAATAATAATAATAATAATAATAATAATAATAATAATAATAATAATAATAATAATTATAAAATAAAAAATAATAGCAATAAAAATATTAATAACAAAACAAAAGGATTGATTAATTAATAATAATAATAATAATAATAATAATAATAATAATAATAATAATAATAATAATAATAATAATAAATAATAATAATATACGAAGATAGGAGACCCTATCTCAAACATGTTTTGTTAAAGAGGATTGCAGCATCAGTGGAATTGATTTTATATATGGTCATTTCTCTTCTTATTATTCTCTTCTCATCAGGGCTGATATTCGCTAATAGCTGGCAAATGTTCATGCTCTGGTTAAGGAAATGTCATAAAAATGCTAAATTATTGATAAGATAACTAAAAGTTGCGTATGGTCGCAGTAGAGTTTACAAATCGAACGGCAATGACCTTACCAATACTACACTCCCAGTCTCCAGCGTCCGCACGCGAAGATCAGTGCGAGCATCCACCTCTGGAAGACAGCTTGAAAACGTTGGAATTCCGTTACGCCATTAGACAACGTCCAGACTAAGATTTATAAACCCTACGGCGAACATACGCCACTTTTAGTGATCTTATCAATAAATTAGTATTTTTATAAGGCATTTCGTTAACCAGAGTATGAACATCGGCCAGCTATTAGCGAATATCAGCCCTGATGAGAAGAGTATAATAAGCAGAATTGAAAAGTCTATATATAAAATCAATTCCACTGAATAATAATTATAATAATAATAATAATAATAATAATAATAATAATAATAATAATAGGAAGTGTAGGGGCACAAAAGACCAGCTCCTGATAAACAAAATGGTAATGGAGAACAGTAAGAGAAGGAAAACCAACCTAAGCATGGCATGGATAGACTATAAGAAAGCCTTCGACATGGTACCACACACATGGCTAATAGAACTGCCCTTGAAAATATATGGGGCAGAGGTAAAAACCAATTCAGCTTCCTCAAAAATACCAATTGGCGGACTGGAATACAATACTTATAAGCTCTGGAATAAGGACTAGCAGAGGTTAAATATCAGTAGAGGGATCTTCAGGGCGACTCACTGTCCCCACTACTCTTCGTAGTAGCCATGATTCCCATGACAAAAGTACTACAGAAGATGGATGCCGGGTACCAACTCAAGAAAAGAGGCAACAGAATCAACCATCTGATGTTCATGGACGACATCAAGCTGTATGGTAAGAGCATCAAGGAAATAGATACCTTAATCCAGACTGTAAGAATTGTATCTGAGGACATCAGGATGGAGTTTGGAAGGGAAAAATGTTTCTTGGTCAACATACAAAAAGGCAAAGTAACAACGACTGAAAAAATAAAACTACCAGATGAACATAGCATCAGACATATAGATGAAACAGGATACAAATACACGAGAATAACAGAAGGAGAGGATATAAAACACCAAGAGATGGACACGATCAGGAAAGAATATATGCAGAGACTCAAGGCGATACTCAAGTCAAAACTCAACGCCGGAAATATGATAAAAGCCATAAAAACATGGGCAGTACCAGTAATCATGTACAGCGAAGAAGTGGAATGGACGTAGTCTGAACTCCGCAGCATAGACAAAAAACTAGGAAAAACATTACAATACACAAAGCACTACATCCAAGAGCAAATACAGACAGACTTTACAAAACACGAAACTAAGAGGGGCGAGGGCTACTAAGCATAGAGGACTGTGACAACAACATCGAGAGCAGAACGTTGGGACAAAGGACTGATAAACGTAGACGAAGACCAGAAATATACAGGAGACAGGAGAATGACAAGCAGAACAGAGGAATGGCACAACAACAATGCACGGAAGTTGGGTTGGAGGATACAAACACTAAACGCAACTAGCCAGCGCTGAAAACATGGCAAGTCTACAAAGGGGAAACAACTCAAGAAGCAATAAGAGATATCAAAGAACGAAAGAGCATCTGGAGCGATGTAATGACTAGTCGACATTTCTTGCCTGCCTAGAGCACATCCCCTTTACACTAAGGCTGTGCGTTGACGGCAGGCGCTTGGTGTGTATATACATATATATATATATATATATATATATATATATATATATATATATATATATATATATATATATATATATATATATATATATATATATATATATATATATATATATATATATATATATATACACACACACACATATATATATATATATATATATATATATATATATATATATAATATATATATATATACATACACACATACATACATAAAAGACCGCTATGGCCTCCCACTAACGTCGATGTATCACGAAACGTCATAAACCTTCGGTTAAATGCAAATCATTGCCTCCAGTCGTACGTAAGTGCAGTGGTTGTAGCCATAATAATCCCTCGAAATTACTGCAGATCTTTGCTGGCATGACCTCGCCCTTATAGTTCACTTCGACCGTCTTGGATTCGTGAGGGAAGCGTGAAGGAATGAGGGAGACCATTTCAAAATTTGTTGATGTTTTTTTTATTATATATATATATATATATATATATATAATATATATATGTATCATCTATTATACTTATCATATATATATATGATCTATATATATATATAATATATATATATAGTTATAATATATATATATAATATATATATGTGTGTGTGTGTGTGTGTGTGGGTGTGTGTACATATGACTGGCAAAAATGTTCCGTTACAACAGAATTCCATCTAATAAAAGGAGCCCATAAAAAACGACAAGCTGTAGAAAGTAAATACTATATTTCAGAGACTGGAGTCTGTCTCTTCTGGTAAGTATTGAAGAAGGACATCAGTCTCTTAAATACAGTACTTATTTTCTATATTTTGACGTTTTTATGGGTTCCTTTTATTATATATAATATATATATATATATATATATATACTATATTATATATAGATATATATATGATATATACATATATATATATATATATATATATATATATATATATATATATATATATATACATATTAATATTTTAAACCTTAAATATTGAATAAACTCATACAACCTCTTATGGCCACGGAAGATTGGCAAGCCAAAACGCAGTAGGAAGGCTAATGCTTAATTATGTCTTGATTGTTCGGTAATAACTGACCTAGGGCGTAATTGTGAAACCAGAAACTGCCCTGATGGAGCTAATTATGTTTCTAAATTGATAGTTGATGAGCTATTGACATCTCTGGAAGTATACCAGGTCTGGCAATGGTATTAATGAGGTTCTGATCAAGGACAATAAACGTTTATTACGCCTCCTTTGCTTTCTTGAGATGCAGATTAGTTGTCCTGAAAAATAAATTTCTTTGACTCATTTTGCTAATTACTGTTCATTTATTGCCGTGTTAATCTGTTTCTTTTTGTTTAACATTTGTTTCTAAACTTGTCTCTATTAGTCATTTTTTTTTCCATCTTACTGGAACCTTCTTCTCAGTGGGAACTTGTTAGTCAAATTGTCTCAATAACTAATGAAAAGAAATCCTTAGGGAAAAACTCTTCTAAACTGATCATTAAATCATGCAGTACAAAACCCGATCTGTAAAGGTAAGTGATTTCTTAGAAGCTGTAAAGCACAAGTGAGAGAAACTTTGTCAAATATAGACACAAATTAGTTTAATCCTCGCCGATCTTCATAGAATTTATTCTCTTTAGAGTAAATAAAATAAAAAGAAGTGATATAACTTAAACATAATAAACTTGCTCCACGTTCATCTTATTTCAGGGGAAAGACGAAACTGAAATCACCAGAAATGTCTCTTTATCAATATCGTAATTTACATAAATTCTTAGACAATGAGCTAGATGAGGCCTTAATGCGTAAAAAATTGAATAAGCGGAAATTAGGCTTAAAATATATATATCTTAAGAGTTTAAATATTTATATATATTTCCAAAAACTTTCAAAATTCACGACTCCTTTAAAAAATAATTTCCACTACGCCCCCTAAAAATATTCTTCCCTAAGATTTTTTTCCTCTAAAAAATTCCACCCACCCCACCCCACTCCACTTCCATTTTTTTTACGAACGCCTGTATCACCACATTCTTCCTAATATGTCTCTTCTTTTTCCAGAAATTTAATATTCGCCAACACCTGGGGAAACTTCGTTCATACGCGCCTGCTGGTTGACATATGTCAATAAAAAAATAAAAATTAAAAAAAATAAATTTATTCCCGTCAGCCGCTTGCATCTGTGGTATCGTTCTCGGGATTAAAAATTATCGTCCTTTAATTTCGTGCCTCGGCAGATGTGGGAAAATTCAGACTTCTCCGCCAATTAAAAGGTTTTTGTTTATTTTTGTTGATGTTACCGTAGATTGGACGTTAAAGTAATTTGCGTCTTACCTATAATAATAGGGGAAGTCTGGAAGTTACCTTTCGAATAAGCTCCTCATAAATTTAAAACATTATTGTAAAATGTAATGAAAAATAAAAAAAATAAAAAATTAAATATTAATGATACGAACAAAATAAAAAGCAGGATAATGGAAATAGAAATAAAACAAAATATGAACAATTACATAAATATGGCTAATTTTATTTCTACAAAATAAGAAGTGTTTAACTTCTTAAAATAAAATTACCTTTTCCTTTTGCATAGATGGTTTCCAGTTGCCTCTTCTACACCTCTCTTCACTCTGTATCTCTCTCTCTCTCTCTCCTCTCTCTCTCTCTCTCTCTCTCTCTCACTTCAAGTGTTGATAGTTTCCAACATGTCCGTTATGTGTAAGCGATATGTTTGCATGTTTTACTCTAAAACATATCCCATTTTGCTTATTCGCTTTTCAACTGCATCTTTCACACCCCATCTAAAACCTGTATACATCAAAATATATTGTATACATATTTTTCACAAATAATCCCGAGATCTTTTCTTACCCGAGAGTCCTCTCTCTCTCTCTCTCTCTCTCTCTCTCTCTCTCTCTCTCAACAACATGGTCCATAAAACGTCATTGCACGGAGAGTGTAGTCAATTTCGCGTTATATCCCCTTGACACATTTTCAAGTACACTACAGAGGCACCAGGTCTGAATGCTTTTCTAATGATATCCAGAAATATATATATATATATATATTTTGGGAAGTTTTCTATTATACACTCGAGTTATTTTTCGTGGGGGAAAATGCGCTGAATTCTTTTAGTGTGAAACTGTCATGAATTATAGCTTTGCTATTGTTACTCTTATTATTTTTTATTGTTGCTGTTATTATTATAATCATCAGAAAACATTTTCATTATACGCCTGAGTAATTTGTAGTTTTTCGTATCAAACTAGCATTGCTTTTTTTTAATTGGCGTTGTTGTTCTTGCTATTATTATTATTATTATTATTATTATTATTGCTCAATCAAAGTCCTCCAATTCGACTGGGTAGTATTTATAGTGTGGGGTTTCGGGTTGCATCCTGCCTCCTTAGGAGTCCATCACTTTTCTTACTATGTGCGCCGTTTCTAGGATCACACTCTCTGCATGAGTCCTGGAGCTACTTCAGCCTCTAGTTTCTCTAGATTCCTTTTCAGGGATCTGTGGGATCGGGTGCCTAGTGCTCCTATGATTATAGGTACAATTTCCACTGGCATATCCCATATCCTTCTTATTTCTATTTTCAGATCTTGATACTTTTCCATTTTTTCCCTCTCTTTCTCTTCAACTCTGGTGTCCCATGGTATTGCGACATCAATGAGTGATACTTTCTTCTTGACTTTGTCAATCAACGTCACGTCTGGTCCATTTGCACGTATCACCCTATCCGTTCTGATACCATAGTCCCAGAGGATCTTTGCCTGATCGTTTTTTTTATCACTCCTCAGGTTGGTGCTCGTACACTATTACTGCAAGGTAGCTGATGTTTCTTGCACAGGCTCCAGTGGAGGGCTTTTGCCACTGAATCATGTCTCTTTTTGTACTGGTTCTGTGCAAGTGCCGGGCATTCGCTTGCTATGTGGTTTATGGTTTCATTTTTCGTATTGCACTTCCTACGTTATGGGAGAGATGTTATTTCCGTCTATCGTTCTTTGAACATATCTGGTTCTTAGGGAGGGCCTGATCTTGTGCCGCTGTTTATCATTCCTTCAGTTTCCTTCTTTAACTCTCCCCTCTGTAGCCATTGCCATGTGTCATCGCTGGCTAGTTCTATAGTCCGTCTCATGTATTGTCCGGCGCATTGGCTTGTTGTGCCAGTACCTCTGTTCTGTCTGTCATTCTCCTGTCTGTATATTTCTGGGTCTTCGTTTCTACTTTTATTAGTCCTTCTTCCCATGCACTCTTTAGCCACTCGTCTTCAACTGGTTTTCAGATATTGCCCCAGTGCTCTGTTCTCGATGTGACGCAGTCCTCTATACTTTAGTATCCTATTCCCTCATTCCTTTCGTGTTATGTATAGTCCTGTCCGGCTTTGCTTTGGGTGTAGGTGCTTTGTGTATTCGTCATATGTTTCCTGGTTTCTGATCTATTGCTGCGGAGTTCTGCCTTCGTCCATTCCACTATTCCTGCGCTGTATCTGATTACTGGCACTGCCCATGTGTTTATGGCTTATCATTATTCCGGCGTTGAGTTTTATTTTTTGAGTTGAGTATCGCCTTGAGAAATACATATATTCTTTCCTTGATCGTGTCTTCATCTCTTGGTGTTTTATATGCTCTCCTCATTATTCCAATAATAATAATAATAATAATAATAATAATAATAATTGTTATTATTATTATTATTATTATTATTATATTATTATTATTATTATTTTATATTCATTATTATTATTATTATTATTTTTATTATTATTATTATTATTTTTTTTTCTCTATCACAGTCCTCCAATTCGAACTGGGTGGTATTATAGTGTGGGGTTCCGGGTTGCATCCTGCCTCCTTAGGAGTCCACACTTTTCTTATATGTGTGCCGTTTCTAGGATCACACTCTTCTGCATGAGTCCTGGGCTACTTCAGCCTCTAGTTTTTCTAGATTCCTTTTCAGGATCTTGGGATCGTGCCTAGTGCTCCTATGATTATGGGTACGATTTCCACTGGCATATCCCATATCCTTGCTTATTTCTATTTTCAGATCTTGATACTTATCCATTTTTTTTTCACTCTCTTTCTCTTCAACTCTGGTGTCCCATGGTATTGCGACATCAATGAGTGATACTTTCTTCTTGACTTTGTCAATCAACGTCACGTCTGGTCTGTTTGCACGATCACCCTATCCGTCCTGATACCATAGTCCAGAGGATTCTTTTGCCTGATCGTTTTCTATCACTCCCTCAGGTTGGTGCTCGTACCACTTATTACTGCAAGGTAGCTGATGTTTCTTGCACAGGCTCCAGTGGAGGGCTGTTTGCCACTGAATCATGCCTCTTTTTGTACTGGTTCTGTGCAAGTGCCGGACCTTCGCTTGCTATGTGGTTTATGGTTTCATTTTTCGTATTGCACTTCCTACATATGGGAGAGATGTTATTTCCGTCATTCGTTCTTTG
Organism: Macrobrachium nipponense; assembly: GCF_015104395.2. Lineage (NCBI taxonomy): Eukaryota > Metazoa > Arthropoda > Malacostraca > Decapoda > Palaemonidae > Macrobrachium > Macrobrachium nipponense. The sequence continues at coordinate 65,042,661 of NC_061096.1, forward strand.
AACATATCTGGTTATTTTTAGGGCCTGATCTTGTGCCGCTGTTATCATTCCTTCAGTTTCCTTCTTTAGCTCTCCCCTCCCTCTGTAGCTATTGCCATGTGTCATCGCTGGCTAGTTCTTTTGTCTGTCTCATGTATTGTCCGTGCATTGGTTTGTTGTGCCAGTCCTCTGTTCTGTCTGTCATTCTCCTGGTCTCTGTATATATCTGGGTCTTCGTCTACTTTTATTAGTCCTTCTTCCCCTGCGCTCTTTAGCCACTCGTCTTCACTGGTTTTCAGATATTGCCCCAGTGCTCTGTTCTCGATGTTTACGCAGTCCTCTATACTTAGTAGTCCTCTCCCTCCTCCTTCGTGTTATGTATAGTATGTCCGTATTTGCTCTTGGGTGTAGTGCTTTGTGTATTGTCATATGTTTCTGGTTTTCTGATCTATGCTGCGGAGTTCTGCCTTCGTCCATTCCACTCTTCCTGCGCTGTATCTGATTGCTGGCACTGCCCATGTGTTTATGGCTTTTATCATATTTCCGGCGTTGAGTTTTGAGTTGAGTATCGCCTTGAGTCTCTGCATATATTCTTTCCTGATCGTGTCCTTCATCTCTTGGTGTTTTATATCCCCTCCTTCCATTATTCCCAGGTATTTGTATCCTGTCTCATCTATGTGTTTGATGTTGCTCCCATCTGGTAGCTTTATCCCTTCAGTTCTCGTTACTTTGCCTTTTTGTATGTTGACTAAGGGGCATTTTTCTATTCCAAACTCCATCCTGATGTCCCCAGATACAATCCTTACAGTCTAGGCATAGGGAATCTATTCCTTGATGCTCTTACCATACAGCTTGATGTCGTCCATGAACATCAGATGGTTGATTCTGTTGCCTCTTTTCTTGAGTTGGTTACCCGGCATCCATCTTCTGTAGTACTTTTGTCATGGGAATCAATGGCTACTACGAAGAGTAGTGGGGACAGTGAGTCGCCCTGGAAGATCCCTCTCCTGATTAACGTCTGCAATTCTTATTACAGAGCTTGTAAGTATTGTATTCCAGTTGCGCATTGTATTTTTGAGGAAGCTGATGGTGTTTTCCTCTGCCCCATATATTTTCAGGCATTCTATTAGCCATGTGTGTGGTATCATGTCGAAGGCTTTCCTTGTAGTCTATCCATGCCATGCTAGGTTGGTTTTCCTTTTCCTACTGTTCTTCATTACCATTTTGTCTATTATTATTATTATTATTATTATTATTATTAGTTATTATTATTATTTATTATTAATTATTATTATTATTATCATTATTATTATTATTATTATTATTATTATTATTATTATTATTATTATATTATATTATTATTATTATTATTATTATTGCTAGGAAAAATGAAGTAGCATGAAAATAAATAGTTATTCATTAATTACATTAATAAAATGTAATATTGAAAAAAGTTGAAAGCTCAAAACAAAAGACTTTCGAACCCTTGCACGTTCAGGTGTTCGAAAACTCGTGGGTTTCAACCCCTGTCAGTATTACGATCTACTGTCATGCTGTCAAGGACTACGTCTGTCCTTTACACTAATCAAGTAGCATAAACAGACTTAATGGGCACAACGAATATGATCATCATCAGGTAGTTATTGAACACAAATATTTTGTTTGTTTGGTCTCGCTACTGCAATTATATTATAACCTTACTCTAATATCAACATGTTTAATGGATCGACAATTAAAACATATGGCAAACATGTCTAAATGAAATATAGATATCAGTGATATTTAAGACACTTTGATATATTACCAAGTGAGACCATCCGTTAACCAGACCACTATATATGCAAAAACATGAATAGCAGCTGTGAAATTCATAAACGCCTGTAGTATAAAGCGGTCTAAAATTGAGGAGCAAAGGATATGCACGAATCTCCACAGGCTACGATTTCCCAGCAGTTACTCACATGAATTGAATAGGGAAAAAAAACGACAGAACAGAACCCTTTAATTAATTTGCAAATCTGAATCCTGCGTGCCTAATACTACGTAGAGAAATAAGAGGGATTCATCTGACGGACAGGGGAATTTTACCGTCAGGTTTAGCTGTAACTAAGATGGATGGATAATAAATATCCTCACTACAGCAAGAGGACGGTTAAAATGAGAGAAAAAAAAAAATGGCAGGGCTTGGTTCAAGTGAGGACAAACTCAACGATGCCAAGATTCTAGGTAAATACTAAAAGGAATTATGTAGTTAAAGAACACCTTAGGCACCTCTCTCTCTCTCTCTCTCTCTCTCTCTCTCTCTCTCTCTCTCTCTCTCAAATCGTGTTTGAAACAACTATTATGTCTCTGGAAATCCCTCGTACCACCCATTAAACAATAATCGTCAAGGCATGAAATATGTTAATCGTAGGAAGAAGAGACTAAAATCAGATGGAGAAAGAAGAGGGAAAGAGGGAAAAGTTATTTGGGGCAAAATTCCTACTTTGCTTTTTGTTTTTATGCGAAAAAAACGACCAGTTAACAACTGAAGAGTTTAGAAATGTTAGTAATTTATAAAAAGCAACGAAAGATACAAGAGAAAAGATAAAAGTATATCGGAAATAAATCCTATATCTTTCCATTTCTCGAGGAAATCACCCAAGATGAATAAGATGCTCCCGTTCTGCCGTTAACATCCAGTGAATATCGGCGCGCCAGGATGGTCGTGAAAGCCCATGTGTGTGTTTTTGGCGGGCAAAAGAGCATTAAAGAAACAATCTTCATTTTCTCCTCTATCTTCAAGGAGGAGATGTGCACTGTTCTTGACACACGGCATTCCCAACATCCTCTGAAATCTGTTTTATTGCTTTACGAAACGAGAGAGAAGAAGTATACAACACACAAAAGTTAAGAAATGTTTCTTTTAAACAAGTGATCGTAAGGTAGGAAATGTTCATTGGTTTTTATGATTTATATGCTTATAAATCATAAAAGCCAATGAACTAATACTGCTCTACTACTACTACTACTACTACTACTACTACTAAAATAATGATGATAATAATAATAATAATAATAATAATAATAATAATAATAATAATAATAATATAATAATAATAATAAAAATCAAAGGAACACTAGACACGATCCCAAGAGCCTTGAAAAGGAATTTGGAAAAACTAGAGTCTGAAGTAGCTCCAGGACTCATGACGAAGAGTGTGATCCTAGAAACTGCGCACATAGTAAGAGAAGTGATGGTCTCCTAAGGAATCAGGATGCAACCCAGAACCCCACACTATAAATACCATATAGTCGAATTGGAGGACTTTGATAGACCAAATAAAATTAATAATAATAATAATAATAATAATAATAATAATAATAATAATAATAATAATAATAATAATAATAATAATAATAATGTAATGATACCACACACATAGCTAATAGAATGCCTGAAAATATATGGGGCAGAGGAAAAACACCATCAGCTTCCTCAAAAATACAATGCACAGCTGGAATACAATACTTACAAGCTCTGGAATAAGACTAGCAGAGGTTAATATCAGGAGAGGGATCTTCCAGGGCGACTCACTGTCCCCACTACTCTTCGTAGTAGCCATGATTCCCATGACAAAAGTACTACAGAAGATGGATGCCGGTACCAACTCAAGAAAAGAGGCAACAGAATTAACCATCTGATGTTCATGGACGACATCAAGCTGTATGGTAAGAGCATCAAGGAAATAGATACCCTAATCCAGACTGTAAGGATTGTATCTGGGGACATCAGAATGGAGTTTGGAATAGAAAAAAGCGCCTTAGTCAACATACAAAAAGGCAAAGTAACGAGAACTGAAGGGATAAAGCTACCAGATGGGAGCAACACCAAACACATAGATGAGACAGGATACAAATACCTGGGAATACTAGAAGGAGGGGATATAAAACACCAAGAGATGAAGGACACGATCAGGAAAAAATATATGCAGAGACTCAAGGCGATACTCAAATCAAAACTCAACGCCGGAAATATGATAAAAGCCATAAACACATGGGCAGTGCCAGTAATCAGATACAGCGCAGGAATAGTGGAATGGACGAAGGCAGAACTCCGCAGCATAGATCAGAAAACCAGGAAACATATGACAATACACAAAGCACTACACCCAAGAGCAAATACGGACAGACTATACATAACACGAAAGGAAGGAAGTAGAGGACTACTAAGTATAGGGACTGCGTCAACATCGAAAACAGAGCACTGGGGCAATATCTGAAAACCAGTGAAGACTAGTGGCTAAAGAGTGCATGGGAAGAAGGACTAATAAAAGTAGTTGAAGACCCACAAATATTCAGAGACAGGAGAATGACAGACAGAACAGAGGACTGGCACAACAAACCAATGCACGGACAATACATGAGACAGACTGAAGAACTAGCCAGCGATGACACGTGGCAATGGCTACAGAGGGGAGAGTTAAAGAAGGAAACTGAAGGAATGATAACAGCGGCACAAGATCAGGCCCTAAGAACCAGATATATTCAAAAAACGATAGACGGAAATAAAATCTCTCCCATATGTATGAAGTGCAATACGAAAAATGAAACCATAAACCACATAGCAAGCGAATGCCAGGTACTTGCACAGAACCAGTACAAAAAGAGACATGATTCAGTGGCAAAAGCCCTCCACTGGAGCCTGTGCAAGAAACATCAGCTACCTTGCAGTAATAAGTGGTACGAGCACCAACCAGAGGGAGTGATAGAAAACAATCAGGCAAAGATCCTCTGGGACTATGGTATCAGAACGGATAGGGTGATACGTGCAAATAGACCAGACGTGACGTTGATTGACAAAGTCAAGAAGAAAGTATCACTCATTGATGTTGCAATACCATGGGACACCAGACGTTGAAGAGAGAGAGGGGAAAAATGGATAAGTATCAAGATCTGAAAATAGAAATAAGAAGAATATGGGATATGCTAGTGTAAATCGTACCCATAATCATAGGAGTCACTAGGCACGATCCCAAGATCCCTTGAAAAGGAAATCTAGAAAAAAACTAGACGCTGAAGTAGCTCCAGGACTCATGCAGAAGAGTGTAATCCTAGAAACGGCGCACATAGTAAGAAAAGTGATGGACTCCTAAGGAGGCAGGATGCAACCCGGAACCCCACACTATAAATACCACCCAGTCAAATTGGAGGACTGTGATAGAGCAAAAAAAATAAAAAAAAAATAATAATAATACCATATATTCTAAAATATAAAGGAGAGAGGATATTATCCAAATGCCAGATATACATTAGTGCAATATCAAATGAGTGTAAGGTAAGGTGAAGCGAAACTCAGCTATAAAAATTTATCAGTGCAGTTCAATTGTATGCAACATTCTAATCATAGCTATGATGATAGCAATACACTTCACCTACAAAAAGCAAATATGGAAAAACTCCATCTATTTTCCAAATCTTCTTCATTTGTTACAAATCGATATAAGTAATGGTGATTATAATACGACTTTAAATAATTATCTCTAGCCTCTAAATTACTATATTTAAACTGAAATCAATTTAGTCCGTAATCTCTTGAGAAGAAGTATACCCATCCCAGTGGCAAATCAACTTCAACCAATACAAAAACGTGATATTTAACGGGTCATCGTATAACATATTTATGTAAATTTCCTGCTCCAAAGATAAATGGACGATTAAAATAGCTCCGTTCTGGTCCAATGATATGTTTTATGAGATACAGTTGACACTATGAATTTGGGACGAAATGTACATATCATTTATCGAGGCTGTCTATTTTTGAACTTATGACTTATGTATTTGTTTTCCGTCTTACTGGGAACGTTAAAATTATATTTTATCTTATTGAATTAAGTATTTTTTTTTTATCGTGGTGTTTATAATGTAAACATGTAAGCAGATTATATGAATGCGCGCACACACACACATATATATAAATATATACATACATACATATATATATATATATATATATATATATATATATCTATATATATATATACATATGTATATATATATATACTATATATATATCATATATATATATATATATATATATATATACTATATGTAATATATATGTATATATACTATATATATATTATATATATATATATATCTATATATCTATATATATATATCTATATATACTATATATATATATATATATATTATATAGAGAGAGAGAGAGAGAGAGAGCGAGAGAGGAGAGAGGAGAGAGAGAGAGAGAGAGAGAGAAGGCTTGGGGGCCACAGAACGTGCCACTTTATTCCAAAACAAGTTTTGAAACCAGAGAAGTGCCATTTCCTGCAGCCATTCCCCTTGAAGACGATACAGAAGGAGGATCTTCGTCGTCGAGAGAGAGAGAGAGAGAGAGAGAGAGAGAGAGAGAGAGAGATAGAGAGAGAGAGAGAGGGAGAGGGAGGGGAGGTTGCTTTCTGCTGATAATAATAAAACAACTAACAGCAAGCCAGGGGAAAAAGGCACAAGTTTGAACGACCTCTCAGCTGCGTAATACATCTTGATCATATTTCTGGAGCGATGACACTCCTCGTCACTGTTCTCCAGTTGGTGATTCCAGAAGGGGTTTCGGGAGGAAGGGATGAAGTAGCCAGGGGGACACTGAGCAGATGTTGACGTGAAATAACTAAGAATAGCAGGGTTTTCCGTTTATGCTGAAAGATTGGAGGACTGATTCTTTTTTGCTATGATTTTTTTTTAGTTTATTAGATTTGCAAAAAGTAATGCTGGATGTAACGACGTAAAACTTCATGGAATCGAAAACAAATTATAAATTACTTTTAAGAACTCATTGTTCTAATTATAAATTACCTTCAAAAACTCATTGTTCTTAAAGGTAATTAAAAACATTGATTATTACGATAAATCAACAGATCTCAAAACACGAAAAAGTTAATTAATGCAAATATGGTATGTGGTTTTCTTATACTGATAAAACTCTTTCATTTCATTTTTCTCACGGGAACATCAGTAATATGCGCCAACAAAAACGAGATTCACTCATTAATATAACAAGAAAATAGTGACAGATTCGGGAAAAAAAGTATACAAAAAAACATTTCACATTTCGTCCTCGAGATAACCCGCTTTAAAAATAATAGCAGCACAACACATGATCCACAGCGAGTTATAAATATTGAACAAAAAATTTGATAAATTTAAATGATCAATTAACACTTGATGTGTCACTATTAATTGCTACAAAAAAAATTGATAAAAAAATAAAGCTGTCCTGACAAATATCAATAAAACACACTAATTATATAAAAACGAGAAAAAATAGAAATGGCCAAATAATGCAGATGAAAAGATGAATTACGCAAAAGGCCTAACGAGGTGTCATTAGCAGTATCCCATCTTTCTTTGAACTTCAAAAGCATGCTCATATTTCCATTCTGATTTCCCAGTGCTCGAAAATCATATTTCAATACGAGTTCACATTTTTTTTTCTTTAAAGATATTGAGCAGAAAAGTCCAGAGGGAACCAAAGATCGCTTTAAAAAAAGGAAAAGAAATGAGAAGTTTTAATTTCAATTGTAATATCGTTTTAGTTTTTTCCTATATTGGAAATAGGATTGAGAGGATTTTAATATCCGTTCCTTGGAGCTGATTGCCATTCTGGGAATTCGAGAACCGAAATTTTTTTAATAGATTTTATTTATGTTGCTTTTATTGTTGTTGTTGTTGTAGTTGTTGTTGTTGCTACAGCAACTTTTGCCATCACTGTAGTTATGGTTATTGAGGTTATATTGCTTTAGTTATGTTACTTGATTGATCTCAAATGCATTATTTGATTTATGTCCTGATTTGATGCTGCGTTACAGAACATTGTGAGTGTAATTCATTTTCTCTCTCTCTCTCTCTCTCTCTCTCTCTCTCTCCTCGTCTATATTATAACCCCAAAAAATAGCAAAGTACCTACTGTACTAAACTTCCTGATAGGGTATCGCAGGTAATTATAATTTTCTCTAGTCTAAAAAAACCAAGATAAAGAACTTCCTGATATCATATTAGAGAATCTTGAATCCGTTGCTTTTTATTAGAGAAATATCATGTTCCTTTTGTATAAAGTGATTATGGATTTACTATAATATTCTAAAAGTATAGATATATATATATATATATATATATATATATATATATATATATATATAATATGATATATATATATATATATATATATATATATGATATATATATATATATATACACACACACACACACACATATATATATGATATATATATATATATATATATATATATATATATATATATGTATATATATATATATATATATATATATATATATATATATATACATATGTTACATATTCTTTCCATGAATAATAATACTTTTTTTCTCAAACTATTGCTGTTTATTTCTAATTACTCTGTTAATACCGCCACTAATTAGTCATTGCAACTGACCTATCATTAATCCTCCCTTCATCCTCTCTTTTGCCTTTTTAAATATTTGTACGTCTTATTTTCCCTTTCAACTTTTCATTATCTCCGCGTCACATAACTTTACAGAAATGGATGAGATCGAAAAACCTACATCACTTTATTCTGCTGGCCCCCCCCCCCCCCCCCCCTCCCCTTCCCCCCACGACCCAAAACACCGCCGTTCACCCATACAGGTTTCCATTCAATCCCATTCCTATAACAAATGACTGAGTTTAATTGAAATGGCCTCTGGCGCTCACTGTCAAACCTCGGCATCGCCCTACAATACGGCCGAGGCAATTATATCCCTCGGTTCAATTTTCAGACTTTGCTCGACACATATGGAGTGTTATATAGATATTTAATATCCGTCAGGAATGACATTTGCCTCCGGTGGTCTCCCGGCAATGTCTGGCCTTTTACTCTCGCTATTAAACTTTATATCAGAAGGTATATGCGAATTCGATTCATTTTTTTATTTTTACTTCGGGGGCGAATGAAGGTTCGAAATTTCAATTCCCCTTACCGTTGTTTAGAGGAATTGAAGTTTTGAAGTAACCTAAGTTATAAACTTCTCTGTGAATTAATTTGTCTCTAAAACTTGCATCTAATATATTTAGGTATGGAAGTCTGGCAGTAAATTCATTCTATTTGTGTTTTCATCTAATATATTTCCTTAGGTAAGAGTCTGACGTGTATTCATTCTATTTGGGTTTTTATAAGCTGGTTAATTTATTTCTCATAATTTCTTAACATCATACTCTATTGATATGGACGACATCTGTCGGCAATAAGGAAAACATAGAACAATTGTTGTCTTTGTTAACAATTTTATACTTCTGCTAGATCAGAGTCCGGATAAAGTTAAGTATATCTTAGTTTTACCAGACCACTGAGCTGATTAACAGCTCTCCTAGGGCTGGCCCGAAGGATTAGACATTTTTACGTGACTAGGAACCAATTGGTTACCTAGCAACGGGACCTACAGCTTATTGTGGGATCCGAACCACATCGTATCGAGAAATGAATTTCTATCACCAGAAATAAATTCCTCTGGTTCCGCGTTGGCCGAGCCGAGAATCGACCTTCGGACCACCGGGTTGGTAGCCAAGCGCGAAAGAGTCAGGATAAAGGAGGAGGTCTGAGTGTCATATGAATTCCGTTGCCTTGTTACAATAAAAGTGCTAATATGTCTAGCTACAAACCGTGGCAGTCTACGGCAATGAAGAGTGCCTCTTAATGATGAGTAAAAACCAACAAAGTAGAATCATAGGCGTAAATAGCTTGGGATTTTTGAGAGCTGAAATCGACCTACTGCCAGATGGGAGCAATTTTCAATAGTTTTGTTTTGCATTTGTCAGTACATACTGCATTTGGACGTTCTACAGACATTAATGTGAAGCGAAGATAAAAATCAAATAATATTTTGTAAAAAGAAAAATCAATGATGATTTGGCTATGTACTGAAAATAGAGGATATTGCAAAGTGTATGTGATGATAATCTAGTAGCAATGATATCTAACTCCAGCATAATGTTAAATGTCTCGTTATCTCTTACTCTCGAAAGGCTCATTTTCTATATACAAAAAAGTTTATTACCGGTCTTTAAAAAATAAATAAATAAACAAATAAATAAATAAATAAATAAATAAAAATAAAAATGTACATATTACTTTTTTGCGTGTGAGCTCTTATATTTCTGTGTATGTGGGTGTATGGGTCTTTGCATGTATACATGAGAGAGAGAGAGAGAGAGAGAGAGAGAGAGAGAGAGAGAGAGAGAGAGAGAGAGAGAGAGAGAGAGAGGTGAGTGTTGGTTGGTAATACAAACAGAAATATTTATTGAAATAATTATGACAGGTCTATGAGAGAAACATTTCAACAGAATTGTCTGGAAGTATCATACGCACGAGAGAGAGAGAGAGAGAGAGAGTTGATGATGATAACGAGGAGAAAGAGGCCTCTGTTGTTGACACAGATTCTACATTAGATGCTCCGATGTGTCCCGGCGTGAAGGGCAAACGGAAGTAAAACGCTTAAGTCTAAAGTAGATTATGTATTTTTTTTTTCTTTGTCTCACTTTTACCTCTTTATTCTTTATAGAATGGAACCGGTTACCACACGCGCACACACACACAAACACACACTCACACACACACCACACACATCACACACACACACACACATATATATATATATATATATATCTATAATATATATATATATATATCTATATATATAGTTTTCATGCCCCACCATAGTAAACTATTAGCCCTTTCTCTGTCTCTAGACAGTATGGAATCGTCATCTACATATCTACAATGATGGAGGGCAAGAAAGGCCAGTTACAATTGTCCAGCAATTGCTCCTGTAGCGAACGCATTAAAAATATTGGCCAAGGTCGGGCCGAGTGCGGACCCCATTGCCATTAAAGATAAAGGCAATGCATATTATTACTGCAATTACCATAAACTTATATGCTAATGGAACACCACTAGACCATGAACTTGACTTCCGGATTTCTAAAAATTATAAGTGAAAAAAAAAAAGGAGGATCAAGAATAAATAGCAGTAATTGAGGTTGCATGCGAGGAGCAAATCACGGGAGATTTATACTCTACGAAAAATATTGAGGGCAGGATAAATAAAAAACGGTTACTGAGTAAATTGAACTATGATACACTTTACCCTGATTCAGTACACTGCGTACACTTCGGGACACTTTCACCTCCCCCTCTTCCTCACCCCGAAGAAAATATATCTCCAACCTTTCACTTTATAATATTTTGTAACGCTCAAATGTCAAATATCATTCAAAAATGTCTTTCAGGACCTCTATTCCAGCGGGAGTTGAACTCTCACGAAATCAGGCTTTATGTCAAAATTTAAATTTCCACAAGGAGGTTTGGGCTATACCCATGATACTGTTGTTAGAAGCCATGTCTTTTTGACATATTCTTCGCGTTTTGTTGTTAAAGATTTCTAGACGTTTGCCTTTTATTATTATTATTATTATTATTTACACGTCTATCTCAGATGCTTTATTCCTATAATTTTGTTAGTTTTTGTTCGTTTTACTTTTAATACTAATAAAAATAATAATAATAATAATAATAATAATAATAATAATAATAATAATAATGATGATGATAATAATAATAATAATAATAATAATAATAATAATAATAATAATAATAATAATAATAATAATGATACTGGTAATCGGAGGACGCGCGATCTTATATTATGAAAAATAACCCCTCTCCACAGGTACGAGAACCCCTGAAGCAGACGCATGTAGTGTACCAGTATACATGCCCAGTCCGCGAATGCAGCGGCGCCTACGTAGGTATGACTACCATGCGACTGTCGAAGAGACTCTCGTGCCACGCCAAGAGGGGGCTATAAAGAATCACGCCCGCACCAAACATCTCCTGGGATGTCATCATAAAGAAAACGAAGATCATCGGGAAGGCCCCTGATGCCCGTCGGTTGCGCCTGCTGGAGGCGCTCCTCATCCAGCAAATAAAACCTACTCTGAATACGACGCAGGAAGAATTTCTCCTCCCTACGAGTATGAGAAGACCTGCCACCAACAATGACACCACCGATCATGACAACTCTATGGATGACAACGCCCCCGAACGAGGGTACTCCTGCAGCCGATGGAAATCAAAGTAGCCGTGACGTCCCACAGCGTAGCGCAACGCCCATCAATGTTACAGCGCCGCTTAGGAGGTCCAGGCTGCTGCAGGATATGCTGCAACGCAACACCATCGGCTCGAAGAAAGTGGCTTGAGACCTGGCTCAGGCAACCAATGAAAACAAGACTCACCGCCACCAGCCAATAGGAGATAAGCATGGGGCAGACCCCCTGCTGTCAACCACAGATATAACGAGGACGGACACCGCACCAAGATCAGTCCACCCTCAGCTTCCCAGCCCGAGGATGTCTGGCAGCTCAAGACGAAAGCTCGCTTTAAGAAAGAGAGAGAGAGAGAGAGAGAGAGAGAGAGACAGAGAGAGAGAGAAAATCGTTAATGACTTTGATGACTATGGGTATCATAGTTTATCTGTAAAATTCAAATATATACACCTATTTTGACCCTGTATTTACCATGACCTCTATAGGCGCTCTACTAGCCTGTTTAAGTAGCACCGAAAAAGCCGCTATTCGCAAAATAGAGAAGAATCTCTACAAGTGAAACGCTGCTGAAGTAGCCATCACTTTTAATAAAATAATAATAATAATAATAATAATAATAATAATAATAATAATAATAATAATAACAATAATAATAATAAAAGGCGAAACACTCTAAATTAGATATTTTGAATCATGATTATTATGTTCAAAGTTAATTTATAGAAAAATTAAGTGCAAAAAAATCCATTCAGACAGAATATACTGAATGACAATTTTATCGTTGACGATACCAAGTGTTTAGGTAAATTAATGGGGAGTAGATCCGAGGGTCCACGTTGTTGGCAAGTAATAGCTTGGCCTTTGGCTTATTCACACTTGGTTGACAATGTAATTAATTTGAACTCGGGGTAAGCGTCTTCCTCGGCAGTAGATTGTGCAGCGGTAATTAATTTCTGTTTTAGAAAGACCTTCTCTCTCTCTCTCTCTCTCTCTCTCTCATCTCTCTCTCTCTCTCTCTCTCTCTGTATCTGAAAGTAAGGATTGGAAAAAGGGTAATGACTGAGATGGCATTGACATAATAAAAACGAATTTTGAGGTTTGGTTTTAACATAAGTACATATTCCTTTATTTAAAGAATATGTCACAGAGAAAAAGCAGCAATCTAGTGAAATAAAGGCTGCATTTAGACATTCTATTCTTGATACAGAACAAACTCTTTAGAAATGTAGAAACAGTTTCAAATCAAAAGCATACTACGATCTTTTGTGTGATATGTGTATATATATATATATATATATTTATATATATATATATATATATATATATATATATATATATATATATATTATATATATATATATATATCTATATATATATATTATGTGTGTGCGTTGTGTTTCCATTCTATGGAAAATAGAAAAGTAAAAGTGAGACCGTACTCAAAAACATACATAAGCTACTTCCATTTGCCTTGATGCTGGGCTAAGATCGAAGGCATCTAATGTAGAATCTGTGTCAACAACAGAGGCCTCTTTCCCCTCGTTATCATTATCAAGTCTCTCTCTCTCTCTCTCTCTCTCTCTCTCTCTCATGCATATAATACTTACAAAACAATTATGTAGAAATGTTTCTCTCATAAACCAGTAGTAAATATTTTTAATTTGTATTATCAACCAACAGTCCCCTGTTCTCTCTCTCTCTCTCTCTCTCTCTCTCCTCTCTCTCTCTCTCTCTCTCTCTCTCTCTCTCTCTCTCTCTCAAGGAAACACACTTACTCAGATAAACACAAAAATGCACGAGCTCATACACAAAAAATAATAAGTACACTTTATATATTTATTCATTTATTATTATTATTTTTTTAAGACCGGTAAATAATTTTTTTAGTGGAAAAATGGGGAAACCTGGGCCTTTCGGGAGTAAGAGATAACGAGACATTTAACATTATGCTGGAGTCAGATATTATTGCTACTACTATGAGGTTCATGGTCTCTGTAACACGGTTTTTTGGACTTTGCTCCTTGTCAAAGCATCGGATGTAAGCTGAACGTTGACATATGTATATTTTAACCACGCACAATTTTGTCAGCATTATCAATAACCTAAACCCGAATAGTTTTTTATTTTAATTTTGAAAATGGTAAAAAAAATGATTTAGCCGACGCCATGGCCAATGATTACGACCAAGAGTCGAAAAACATTCATTACGTAAGCAAAGATAAACACCTTTTGACGAAATGTTGCCCCGCCCATCCACCAGACAGAAACTCCATCGGCTCTGAAACCCAAAGAATGTATGAATGGCGAAACGATACATAGATGTGTGTAGGGTATCAGTGCTAGCGTAGTAATACTACTGTAGCAGTAGTGCCGCAACAGTATAGCAGTAATATACATGAATTAAACGTTTAGGCACTGTTGGGATTCCTTGAGGTCATTTAGCTCTTCTTACAACTACTCGAGAAATGAGGTTTTTATAGCCAGAAGTTAAATTTTCTAATCCAACAATGGCCATGGTAGCCTTCAGTGTTATCCTGAATTGTAACGAGGCGAAAGTGGGTGGAGCCTCATGAAGCCATCATTCTGGCGATAATTATTGGTGAAGGTTTAAAGCCATTATACGGTACCGGCTATTTTTTTTTTCAGTAAAAAGGTAGATGCCCAATAAATAAAAATGGCTTGACATTGGATATAGCAGTTATCAAATCAAGCTTATCTACTATGGTTTTGAAAATTACCAACTATTCCCTACATCTTGTCAACCTGATTGTGACCATAAAGTAGACTGTAATTTCTTAGGAAACCTATTTTGGGAGTTAGACTAATAATCGAAGTGTTTTTGTATTTATTCAACATAGTTTTTTTAGTTTGTTCATTATGACAATTATCAGTGGAGAGGTTCCAGAGTTCATAAAGGTGTACTGCTTTGCTTGTATTTAAATTTGTATGTCATTGTTGCCAGAGGTTTAGCCTTCGTTACATAGCCAATCATCCATCGAGAAAGAGGGAAGAAATGCTGTCAAATTTACGTAACGAGTGCGTTCGAAACCTTTTCTCTGAGTAAGTTGGCTCGTCTTCAAAAAAAGTCACTTTTAAACATTATAAAGTACCAAATTTATTCAACCTACGTAATGCGAATAAAGTCAAAATTTATGTGTAGATATAATATGTATTCTGAATAAGCGTTATATTTATGAAATGCATAGATAAAAAGTTATTGCGAAAAAACCGTGTTACAAAGGCCCCGAATCTTATAGTAGATTATCTTCACATACACTTTGCAATATCCTCTATTTTTCAGTACATAGCCAAATCATCATTGATTTTGCTTTTTACAAAATATTATTTGATTTTTATCTTCGCCTCCAGTTAATGTCTGTAGAACGTCCAAATACAGTATGTACTGGCAAATGCAAATCAAAAACTATTGAAAATTGCTCCCATCTGGCAGTAGGTCGATTTCAGTTCTCAGATTCCCAACCTATTTACTCCTATGATTCTACTTTGTTGGTTTTTACTCATCATTAAGAGGCACTCTTCATTGACGTAGACTGCCACGGTTTGTAGCTAGACATATTAACACTTTTATTGTAACAAGGCAACGGAATTCATATGACACTCAGACCTCCTCCTTTATCCGGGCTCGTGATCTAAAGGGAGTGTTAAATTTGTTGACAAAAACTAGAATTGTTCTGTTTTCCTTATTGCCGACATACGCTGTCTAAATCAGTAAAGTATCAGGTTAACAAAATATGGAAAATACCTTAACCAACTTACATAAAAACACAAATAGAATGAATTTACTGCCAGACCTCCATACCTAAATATATTAGATGCAAGTTTTAGAGACAAATTTATTCCACAGAGAAGTTTATAATTTAGATTACTTAAAAACTTCAATTCCTCTAAACAACGGTAAGGGGAATTGAAATTTCGAACCTTCATTCGCCCCCGAAGTAAAAAAAAAAAAAAAATTAATCGAATTCGCATATACCTTCTGATATAAAGTTTAATAGCGAGAGTAAAAGGCCAGACCTTGCCGGGAGACCGCCAGAGGCAAATGTCATTCCTGACGGATATTAAATATCTATATAACACTCCATATGTGTCGAGCAAAGTCTGAAAATGCCGGAGGGATATAATTGCCTCGGCCGCTATGTAGGGCGATGCCGAGTTTGACAGTGAGCGCCAGAGGCCATTTCAATTAAACTCAGTCATTTGTTATACGAATGGGATTGAATGGAACCTGTACGGGTGAAGATGGGGATGTGGGGGGGCTGGGGTTGGGGGGGGGGGGGAGGGGCGGGGCTTAGGAGAGATAAATTCATGTAGGTTTTACGTGTCATCAATTCCCGTAAAGTTTTGCGACGCAGTGATAATGGAAAAGTTAAAAAAAGGATAATAGAAATTAAAAAATGATAATAAGACACACAGCCTATCAAAATGAGAGAAAAGATGGACCAACTAAAGGTAGTGGAAAAAGAAGAAAAATGAGAATAAAATGGAATAGGGGAAAATAAAGGAATTTTCCTGATAAAGGAAAAATAGGCAATAAAAGGTCTACAAACAAAACAGCCTTCTGAAAATGCAAACCTCGTATAAATGCGATTGATATAATTAGCCAATCACTTACATTTTCTTTTTTTTTTCCCGATACAAGGGGGACATTAGCTGGGTTATTCAAATACACTAATTTGTCCGTATTTTCTTCCATGTAAATATCACAGTTATTAGATACACATCAATGGCAAAAATAAGAACAGGTTAAGAGGAGACAGAACCCCACCCCATACTTTTTTTCTCAAAGGCAAATCTCAAATGGCGTGAACAAATTCTACGGGAATATATATAAATGTAGATATATATATACTATATATATATATATATATATATATATATATATATATATATATATATATATATATATTATATTTGTGTGTGTGTGTGTGTGTGTGTGTGCGTGTGTGTCATATATAGTATATATATATATTATATATATATATATATAATATATATATATATATAATGTGTGTACATAACCAATGTTTTTCATAAAAAATTGATTAATATACGATAAATTAAAAATGCCGCTGTCTTGACCCGGTTAGTCTGGTTTAAGACTAATATTATCATCCCAGTTTCATTATATAATTATCACTGTTATCGTTAAAGCTCTTGTTATCAAATATGTCATCCTTAATATCCGTACATTAATATTTACCGCTATGACTACCAATACAGAAAGCACGTAATACCAACGGTTTGGATGTAACTATCAAATCACTGGAAAAAAAAAAGGGCGCTACCCTAGTGCATATTTTGGCAGACCAATCTACCGTTATGGAGATTAAAATGGCGACAATGGAGTCGAAAATCCTCCGTTGCAATTATTTTACGCCTGTCAATAGATGCCACATTTCCTCTAACTGGTTCCTATTTCCGGCCGACGCCGTCGCCCCGTGCCCGGATTTTTTTTCTTCTTTTAAGGGTGAGATGGGATTTTACTTCCATATCAGGCCTTTAAAATTGTTTTCTTTATTTATCGCTTTTTTTATAAATAGTGTTTATATTTTGTTTATTCAGTTTTATCTCTTCTTTATCGAAGGCGATTTTTCTCTTCTTTGCGAGATTCTGGGATCAATCAGAATTATGGACAAGCAAGCCTTGTGCTATTGTGCAATTAGCATTAAGCCTTTGCTTTATAAACTTTATGAGTGATAAACAGCCTGAGTCGTTATAGATTTGCAATGGGATTTTTATTAAAAACTCATAATTTTGCTACACTGCTGTTCTTTCGGTTTTGCAGTCCAAATGTCCACAACAGGTCTCTTAACCCATATCAAAAATTTAATCTAAACAAATCAGCTAACCCTCCTTTGAACTGAGAGTGTGCATCGGATTATAGAATTGCATGAGTGTTATGTGTGACGCAAGTTTGCAGTACAAAACAGTCAACCTGATTTATAAACTGTAAGTCTATTCCACTGCTTCCAACAGGGCGAGTGCAA
This sequence comes from Macrobrachium nipponense, assembly GCF_015104395.2. Taxonomy (NCBI): domain Eukaryota; kingdom Metazoa; phylum Arthropoda; class Malacostraca; order Decapoda; family Palaemonidae; genus Macrobrachium; species Macrobrachium nipponense. The sequence continues at coordinate 65,060,784 of NC_061096.1, forward strand.
TAGTCTTCCAGGAATCACGCGTTAGTTAATTTATTGTCTTAATTCAATAAGGATGATTGTATTCACACCAGAGAACAATGTGCTTGTGAAACTAGGTCAGAAGAGAGATATTGAAAGATAGACAGCATATGAAGTTACGAAAGATATTATGAAATTAATATATGTTCTGATAAATCTTTCAACCACTTGTTCTTTTGTATCGTCCTTCACTTGCGCTAATTAGACATCAATTGCAATGATATTTCGCAAAACCATCTTCAACAAACCGTTTCCATATGCAATAAAGACCGAAAGTAATGTTTGCATTTTCCTACTCTTATTAGAGAACTATGGAAATGTTGCCATTTTATTTTGTTTTCCAGAAATGGACGATATATTCCCGGAAATGTTTATTTAAAAACGGGAACAATCAAGTCTTAAACGTTTTTCTTAACATTAATTTGTGAAAATGGGTGTATCGTTCTTTATCGTAAATTTAGTTCGCGTTAAAAAAAAATCATGGCACCTAGATCAATTTGCAATTCCTCTCGCTTCATATGAACAGTGTTATACACGTATCTTATAACAGGGACATTATTAATTTAGCAGCTAAAACACTTGCGAAAGGATTTCTTTCGTCCCGCCATTTCGCTCAAGAGATTTACTTTCGAATAACAGGATTTTACGAAAATTATGAACGTATGTAAACATTCAGCAATAAATAGAGATGCATATTACTTCCAATTACTACATCCCAACTGAAAAAGGCAATATTATGACATTTACGCTTACCAGTTAATTGTCAGTCGTATGTCATAACCGCACCACCAGTTGCACTACAACGGCCATAAATGCTTTAGTATCGATAAACGTCAGTAGGAAATTGGGAAATATATATTTAGCATTTTAACAGGCTAATCGAAAAGGCCGTTGCTTTGCCAAAAAATGAAGTTATAGGACAATGTAACAGAGGCCCGGTAAATGTGATCAGGGGAATTCCAATACAAAAATGGAGAGATAAAAATAGCTGATCTAAATTCACTCTCATAAAGAGTTGGAACATCCCATCTCGACGTCATTCCATTAGATAACTGACGGGGGTGTTGTTTACTGAATGTGGAAGATTTCCGCTGGTTAGGTTGAAAAGCTTTGGTACTGTTTGTTATGTTATAAACAGTAAGCTTCATTTAGAATCTACTCTTTTCCGTCAACTTCATAGAAGATAGTTTTCCACTGTTTTACCCCTTTATGGTAAATGATGATTATAATGGCTCAAAGCTGAGGAGTATACATTTTTTACTGAAATTAGCGATGGTATAAAATCCTCTACATTACAATGATTAATAAGCTATCAAATTGCACAATAGCGGTATCATTTGTTTAGTACAAATATATTTCGTCTCGTATTCCAAATAATCTGTATAAAATCAGGTTGAAGGAAACACTAACTATACCTGTAAATAATACTATGCTAAACACACACACAGCCATGCGCACACTTGTATAATATATATATATATATATATATATATATATATATATATATATATATATATATATATAGATATATATATATATATATATATATATATATATATATCTATATATATATATATATATATATATATATATATATAGATATATATATATATATATATATATATATGTATATATATATATATATATAATATATATATATATTATATATGTATATATATATATATATATATATATATATATATATATATATATATATATATATATATATATATATATATATATATATGCATATATAACACATACACACATATGGTTTTTCCAAGAGCAGTTAAGAGCCAAAGTACGGAATTTGTTTTTGTATGAGGCGGCTCAAACAAGTCCAAGTTCACACTAGTTATTGTGATGTTAACTAACTGGAGGACCGTGGGATGAATATGCAAAGAATAATTGTTTATTCAGTTTATTATTATAATCGACATTATTTGCTATATATATATATATAAGATAATATATATTAGATAGTATATATATATATATATATATATATATATATATATGTATCTATATATATATATATATATATATTATATATATATATAGATTTATTATATATATATATATATATATATATCTATATATATCAGATATATATATATATATATATATATATATATATATATATACATCTATAGATATACTATATACTATATATATATAATATATATATATTATTATATATATGTATATATATATATATATATACATATATATATATAGTATATATATATATACTATATATATAATATATATCTATATATATATATGATGTATATATATATATGGGGGTATATATAATATATAGTATCTATATATCTATATATATATAGCTATAGAACAACATACACACATATGGTTTTTCCAGAGCATTAAGAGACCAAGTACGGAAATTTGTTTTGTATGAGGCGGCTAAACAAGTCCAAGTTCACACTAGTATTGCTGGATGTTAACTAACTGGAGGACCAGTGGGATGAAAAAAATATGCAAAGAATAATTGTTTATTCAGTTATAATTATAATCGACATTATTTGCTTGATCGAACGAAAAGATCTACAGATGAAAAAAAAAAAAAAAATCACAGATACACACCAGCTTTCCAATAACTATTGGTGGCAAACCGGAAGAGATCGTTGCGCGAATATTGCTTTCAGCAACAGACCGTTTCCACTCTCTCTCTCTCTCTCTCTCTCTCTCTCTCTCTCTCTCTCTCTCTCTCTCTCTCTCCAATTTCCGGGAAGTAGCATACTGCGGACCTATCCAGCATTACGAAGATTGAAAACGTTGCAATGGCATCGAAATTCCGTGTTGCAATGGACAGTAAAGGCCGCAACGGTCCCCCGTTAGTCCGCTCTGTATTTATATTTCCTTTAGGGACTCCTATCGCCCTCTGGTATCCTGTAGGATGCGATGGCCAGCATAAAATAAAAGTGTTCTTTCCATCATTTCTCTCTCGTGGACGTTGGCTCAAAGGTAATGACAAAAGGTAATGATCGCAAGAGGTAAAGGGAGGATTATCTTTAAAAAGAGACAGAGAGGTTATATACGAATACATAGGAGAGAAAGGGAATCCAGAGAATAGGTGAGGGGAAGGGCTATTGATTGAACGGAATTGGTCATTCATTCAATCCAGCCGAGCTGGTTAACAATACACAGAGTGGGTTCATGATAATAGCTAATTCAAATAGTCTATGGGGTGGGCCAATATATATGCAAATATACATATATGTATATGCGTGTATATATATATATATATATATGTGTGTGTGTGTGTATATATATATATACATATATATATATATATATATATATATATATATGTATATAATATATATATATATATATATATATATATATATATATATATATATATATATACATATATATTAAATGGTAAGTTTCTTGTCGTATATCTCACGCTAATAAGATTATATAGTGGAGATTTCGGGAAGAGTATCAATATACCACATTATTCTAACGAATACTGAAGTGAATAATATACTGCTAGCTATAATTCTCTCTCTCTCTCTCTCTCTCTCTCCATCATATTCAATACCTTCGACGAAAGAGTGACAGGTCAAAAATAAACCAGTCAACCGATCAATTAATAAATGAATGAATGAATAAATATATAAATAAACAAAACAAAGGAGAATAAATATATAAATAAACAAAACAAAAGAGAATAAATAAAATGTGTAAATAAATAAAACCAAAAGAGTATTCACCATGCTAAAAAGGATTAATTTTTATAAATATCCTTTTTTCCCCCTCTTGCGATTTTTCACCTCTCTCTCCTTCTTGTTTTTTTTTTCAACTTTCAATGGGAAATGGTAAGTAAAATAAAAATCAACGCTGTACAAAAAATAATCCTTCCTAAAACAGAATGAAAGTCTGTCTGTTTGTCCATCTCATTTATCACCCATGTACAAGCAGAGTAACTAAGCGTTTAGTATGCGAACATACATTCGAATTTATCACATAAATGCTTCCCGGAAAATGAATATTTCCCAGTGTTAGATAAATTCGGCATTCCATCGGCGAGCTTATAATTCAGCCAAAGTCTCTGCTGGGAGACTATTGGAGAATTAACTGACGAAATTTTGTGTCGAATGATTCATTGCTGCTCTAACGGCAGACGGACCAATTCGAGTCATCTTTGGTGCGAGAAGAGCGAGCGGTTCCTCATTTGTATATTATGAAGTTTGAGGCTGTCAAGCTAAAGCACTGGGGCACTTTCGGCCACTTGGCAATTATGGCAGCGTGAAAAAAGAGAGGGAAGCTGGTGGCTTGGTTGGGCAGAGCGTAAAAAGAGATCCTGAAATTGAAGGACGTGAAGCATTCGGATCCAACTGTAGGACGGGGAGAAAATCTCAAAGTTTCACTATGAATTGATAGTTCAAGAAGTTGTACTACAACGAGACTGGGAAAGGAAGAAGTGGGAGTGGAGGTAAAGTAAAGTAAATGGATAAAGAGTAAAAAAAAAAAAAAAATTCTGCGCAGTGTATAATCCTGTATGAAACTCTCAGCCGGCCGTGGTGCCTTTGTTGTTGCGTTGCCAGAAGCACGAATAACACTATCTTGACCTTGAAATAAAATGAAAAA
>NC_061096.1:65070421-65078717 GCF_015104395.2 Macrobrachium nipponense
CTATATTATAAATTTTATTTTTCTCTTGTAGCGTAGTGTTTGATGTAGCATATATATATATATATATATATATATATATATATATATATATATATAAATATATATAAATAAATATATATAAATATATATATATATATATTATATACATATATATATATATATATATATATATATATATATATATATATATATATATATATATATATATTATATATATATATTACGTATGTATGTAAGGACTTATGGCCACGATAGGTTGTTTCCTTCTGTGTACGTAAATGCTTTTTCTGTACGGGAATCAATAACTTATTTATTGTCATTGCAATTCGCAACTGCATTTAAAGTTTGCGTCTTGTGCTCTGTCATAAGTAAACGATTACCCTTTTAAGAAGAAAGGTAAATGCTTCGAAAATATGTCCGTATGAATCTAATCTTTTGCTCATCCTTGCAAAGAAAAAAATAATTTCTCTTCTATAGGTCACTTGAGACATATCATGAAAGCTTCCAAACAAAAGACTTGATTTTATCAGTAATGAATAAATTACTGCAACCTTTGATTACGATATAAAAAAAAAGAGATGGCTTTTAACCAAGTATTATCTATAAAGACTTTTGCAAAATATGCATATCCTCATCCACGAACTGCCCAAATAACCCAGGGTCCGTACACAGTAGATGCATAATTTCACATCAACCGTGCATTTGATGTCTTGGCCAGTCCCTCATGACACTCCTGATTGGCTGTTGATAAGCCAGTGACATGGCTGGAAACTCTCAGTCTCTCTCGAGAGTTCACATAGGCAGGATATATTTTCCACCTCTCCTGAGGGATACTTTTGAAAGACGTATCCTTCAGGAGAGGTGGAACATAGATCCTAACCATGTGAACTCTCTCGAGAGAGACTGAGAATTTCCAGCCCTGTGATTGGCTTATCAACAGCCAATCAGGAGCGTCGTATGGGACTGGCCTAGACATCAAATGGACGGTTGATGTGAATCTATTATAGTACAAGATGAGCTTAGTCTAAAAAAAAAAAAAAAATAAAAATAAGGAGAGCAACACCCAATGTCTTCCGTTATTCCCTGACCCTCCCAGAGCCAGACAACACGGCCTAATTGAAATGTTTCTGAGAAACATGGAAACTCATACAATTTCGGTTTCGTTCCTAATCTATTTTAATGGAAAGTAAACAGACCTCGCGTGTTGTTTGCGAAATGCAGCTAGACCTTGATAAGAGGGTTTTCGCCGAGGTTTTCAAATTGCTTCGTGATTTTTTCGCTTTTGTTTTTAAGAATTTTATTGAGGATCACACAAACATTTCTAGGAATTATTATCATCATCATAATACTTATTGATAATTGTAAATTAAAAATGTATCATTATATCAGTAAATTACTTTCATCTTTTACAAATAATTCGGTTTATTGATATAATTGTGGATTCCTAATTTACACCAATTTAATCACGACATTGTGAATTTCTTAGCATTATCAAAGGTCTTAAAATCTCTTGTCATCGTTTCTTAATTTTGATGAGGATTATTGATGCAGAATTATAATTAGAATCATCATAATCATCATTATACAACAGCATTCATAAAGAATGACCCTTGAAGGTCCACTAACCAACAAAGCTATGTTTCAGTTATACTACTTGGACGAATTGAATGAAATGTCTCCTTTACAAAACAATCAAGAGAAATCCAACATCAAACATCCCGCGTGCGAATTAGCCCACTTTGCCTCACACATACACTTTAAACTCAACAGACGAGAGGCAATGAAGCACATGGCTTGAATTCTCCAATGGTAAAGTAGCGGAAAGCAGAGCGTCCGAGCGAGTGCAATACGTTGATAACGGAAAACAATAACCGTCCGTTTCACCGTCCAATAAAATGATATACTTCATCGCGCCAATGTCTTAATTGTCTTATTTAGAGAGAGAGAGAGAGAGAGAGAGAGAGAGCTCAGACAAACAAACACAAAGGCAAACTGATGGACAGACATATAGATATATATATATATATTATATATATATATATATATATATATATATATATATATATATATATATATATATATATAAATTACTATATATTCTATATATATATATTATATATATATATATATTAATATAAATATATATATATTATATATATATATATATTATATATATTATATATATATATTTAAAGAAAAGAGAGAGAGAGAGAGAGAGCTCCCAAGGCGAGTAAACACAAAGGCAAACTGACGGACAGGCGATATGAGAAGAGAGCTAGAGAGAGAGAGAGAGAGAGCGAGAGAGAAGCGAGAGAGAGAGGGATGAGAGAAGGAGAGAGAGATGAGAGGGAGAGAGGAAGAGATAGAGAGAAAGGGGGACAGAACTGAGAGAAAGTCAATATGAATGTTATGGATATCATTTGATTCAGTGAATCTATAAACAGTTGACAAGATACCAGCTGTAAAGAAAGTAAAAAAAAATAAGAAACAACGAACTGAATGGAATGAGGAGGACCTTATTGTGATGAAAAATCTTAAGCAAATATGGCGAGAAAAAAAATTTAAAAAATGAAAATGGAGAAACGCCACCTCCGGTCAACTGACAACCAATGCGTCTGACAACGTCACCAACTCATTACCCACAGGTCAAAGATAGCAAGGAGCAAAACAGCACACAGGGAGAATATAACCACGATTAATGAGGAAATATAATGGAGAACGGAAAAAATGTGCGGCGATAATCAACGCTCGGTAAAAAGAATTCATTAGGCGAGACTTCCCCTGAGAAAATAATGAATTAAGGGGGAAAAATCATGTTGAAAGATGGTTTATCTGCTTTATTTTTTTTTCCCCGACTCATGTCAATCACTGTTGCTCTGGCAAGATGTCGAAGTGCAAAATTCTATTATTCACGCTGCAAGAAATAAATTTTTTTTCGAAAGATCTGAACACAACACCGCTGTTATTTCTTAAAATAATTTTTCTCTCTCGCCATCATCGTGAATTATCAGTCAGAATTCAGACTAACTATTATTATTATTATAAACATAATATAATCTTTTACGTCTGTGATTATCATAAATTGTAGATGAACATCCTACGAACTACTGATTATAATATAGAGTATTAGGTACAGAGGCACCATTTTGATGATTTTCTCATTTTAATAAAAATAAAACCTTGTTTTTACTGTGAACCAGGGACCCTTTTATTTACTCTTTATGGAAGAAGGATGGTTCCTTCCCATTTGTTTAAAACGCATCCTAAAACAACGTTTCCTTTTATGACAGAAAAGGGATCCTATTTATGCCTGAATATGCACCAGCAGTAAGGTAGGAGGACTCCATTAGAAGGCACTTAGAGAAAAGCGCAATAAAAAAAAAAAAAACTCCGCTCTTCGTATTTATGTTTTATGTTTCCCTTTGCGTGCACCTTCTTCTTTATCTTTATTTTATTTTACTTCTTCCCGAGCGCTCCGAGATTCCAGGAAGTCATAATTATGCAAAATAGATTCGGTGTTTCATCTCTGGGTATGTATGCCCAGCGCATTAGTGGCCCCATGAATTAACGTGATAATAAGAAATGATTTCTGAGATAAGAAAAAGGATTTCTGCGTGAAATGATTTTTATTTCTATTTTAAATTACCCTTGAGTAGAACAGTATATTAGTTAGATTGTAGAACATCAAATGAGGTCACCATCGTAACTTGGTGGCGTTTTTGAAAGTGCTGGTTTTAAGTCTAAATTATATGTATGTGTATATATATATATATATATATATATATATATATATATATATATGTATATATGTATATATATATATATATATATATATATATATGTATATATATATATATATATATATATATATATTACATATATATATATATACACACTATATATATATAAATATATACACATATATTCTATTAAATATCACAAAACTGCAAAAAAAATATATGAAAGCAAAAAATGTTAAGGCACACACTTTCTATCTTGGAATATGTTGATTTTACCCCGAGGTTTTTAGAAGCACTTATCTTCTAGACATTCCAAAGGGCCCGTGGCACTTTTCTCGCACCTTAAATCCTAAAAAAGCAAAATGAAAAAAAAAGAACATCCGAATAAGATGTGGTTATGTAAGTTCTTAATTCTTAATGTGGCTCTGTAGAGTAATTCTCACCTAACCGGAGGAAATATCTTACCCCCCATATTGAGTGTAGGTTTCTTTAATGAGTTGGAAGTCTTTGCAAGTTTAACGTTCTGCAAATATTATAATCTCGAAACAGAGGTCCATTTATCTGGGCTCCCAACTCGGGGAAAAGGATGTGACTTAATCACATTATGGAAGACAAAAAGATAAGATTTAATATCTTTCCACATGGTACAGAAACAGCCTAACCTACTCTCAGCCAGCCAGCCGAATTATCATATATATAATATATATATATATATATATATATATATATATATATATATATATATATATATATATATATATATATATATTATATATATATCATAGACCCCTTAATAGAAGGACTAGTATCTTGCACTCTCGGGTTGCGAAACTTGGGTCCCCACTATTTTATGACGTAATATGTTCACTGTATGTAAACAATGATTTGTATGTATGTAAACAATTATTTGAATGTATGTAAACAATGATTTGAATGTATGTAAACATTTTTACATTTATTCACTTTTAGTGCCGTATGTTAGTCATAAAATGGGCCTATTTAAGGAGTTTATGTTTTAGTCGAAAAAGGAATGTAATCTAGCAACTATTGATAAACTAATTGCCAAAACTGTCTTAGAACCATAATTGATATAATTTATTTATTTTGTTTCAGGGGTTTCTACTAACAACGCACAATGCCTAAGAAGTGTAATGTCTACGGATGTCGAGGAAATTACAGGGATGGACCATACACCAAAGTAGTATCATTTCCAACTGATGAAGTGGAGCGAAACCGTTGGATCGATGCTATGCCAAATGAGCGTTCCAGTTTGCTACAGCTGAAGCAGATCTATGCTGTGCTCATCATTTTGACTGTGAATGGATTACAGTTAAAGGAGGGAAAAGACCAAGTCATCCACCATCCATTTTCCCTGGAGTTTCAAAGTCATGCTTAAAGCAGGTCCCCTCAGCACCCAGAATTACAACTGCTTCAGCAGAGACCCGAGCTGAAACGAAAGACTCCGAAATGAAGTTGTGGATAAGATCGGCGACTTTTATTCATTTTGTAATGACATCCAGGAGCATATCTCAAAGGATTATCGTATTGTTTGTGATAGTGATGATATTTTACATTTCTAAAACTGATGCAAAGGGCCGTTCCGTTATCCAATTTCTCCATTTGCAACATGTGAAATCGTCATTTGGGTTTTTGTATCTTAAATGCGTTGAGAAAAATGGAAAGGAAATACCTAAGACATATTTTTCTAAAGCTGGTTGTCTGCAAAAGAATAGCCTTCTCAGTAAATGGTCCCGCAGTTTGATAAAATTATGTCATGCATAACAGAGTATGAGTTCAAAGATGCAGACTATCTGAAAAGTGCAGTACAGGAATTGAGCCATATGAGTTGTTCTGATTCGCCTCATTTTCAGTTTCTTCATTCTCAGTTACAGTTATTACTCACTCATCCAGAAGGCCGTCGCTTTGATAGAAATCTTTATGTTCTTGGTGCCGAACTCCATAACATTTCACCAGCTGCATATAAAATGCTACGAAAGTCTGGTTCAGTTGTTTTACCTAGAGTGGAACTGTTGAAAAAAACTTCTCTCCTGTAGTCTACATGATAAAACTTGGAGCAACTTTTTCAAAAAACTTAAACCTCAGCAGCGTCTTGTCAACATTCTTTTTGATGAAGTGAAGCTCACAGAAACACTTAGGTACTCAGGTGGTCGTGTTGTTGGTTACGCTCAAAATGGTTCTTGTGATACCGAAGTTCTCGCAACACATGCTTTAGTAATTGAAGTTGTCTGCCATTTTGGTGGCCTAAATATATACTACACATTTACCCTGTTGCAAAACTTAATTCAGATCAACTCAAGGAAATTCTGGTAGAAGCTCTAGTAGCGGTTAGCGATGCTGGTGGTACTATAATTTCTTGTGTAGGTGATAATTGCAACACAAACGTTGCAGTTTGGTCTGGTAAATTAGGTGGTCCTGGTAAAGCTTTCATAAATGCTATAAATTCTCATGCTTTCCTTGTTTTTGACTATGTTCATTTCTTTCAAAAATGTAAGAAATAACTGGATAACCGTTTCAGGATAAGGAACTTTCTTCATAAAAGATGGAAAACATATGTTGCACGATGGAAGGACATAGAAGCACTGTACGATGAAGACAGGAGAAACAGCATCCGTCTAACCAAGATCACATACACAGCTGTGTACCCAAAGCCCTTTGCAGAGACAAAGCGTGCCTTTTGTTTGTCAAATCTTCAGTGACAAAACTGTTGCTGCCTTTCAACTCTAAAGGATAAACTTGGCATTAGCGAGGGCACCATCGTTTTTGTTAAGCTGATCACTGATTGGTTCCACATGATGAATGTGAAAGATCGGTATTCCGGTATTAACATGCGTGATGATTGTCGTCAACCATGGACCAATAATTGCACTACTTTCAAGAAACTTAATGAAACTTGTGATGTTATATCCTCTTTGTGCATGGTCAGGTGGTCGAGGTCGGACGCAAAAAGCCTCACAAGCAAACTGCAGAGGCATTGGTGCTGTCTACAAGAGCCAACATTGAGGCTGCAGAGTGGCTATTGACTCAGTACAAGTTCACCTATGTGCTACCTGGTGTGTTTGCTGATGAGGCCCTGAAAAGTTCTTTGGCCAAGCCAGACAACGCAATGGGGGTAATTTCTACATTGACATTGTAGATATCAAGGCAGCTGCAGCAACCAAGAACCTCCATGCACTTTTGAAATACGAGTCTACGCCCGCACCAGTCTAATGATGTGCCTTGTACCTCTAACATTTGCATTGATGATTATCACTTTGACATCACTATTGCTGACACTGAAGACCTAGTTCAATCTAATGACAGTATCAAACATAAAAATTATTTTTCTAGCTGGATATCTGGAACACAAATTTCGAGGTAATATTTTGAGTGTCGAAACTGAAGATAACGACGACCATCATATTAATTCAGAGTTTCTCACAAACTTAAGCAGAGGTGGACTAACTGTACCTCTACTCTCAACAGTGCATTTTGTACACTCAGCCTATAAACTTTTTGATGAGTGCAACTTGCATTGCTGCCGAGCTCATCTCAGCCAAACTTTATCTTGTATCGTATAGTCCAATGGTTGCAATTCAAGGAGCATGCCTTACTCTGTCAAACATTTTTTGGAAGCATTTGTGCTAGACAACAGTGATAAAGAAAGACACCTTGGCTGCTTGAGAAGAAAAGAAAAACTATCTGCTAAAAACTAAACATGTACCTAATGTTATTTATATTATGGAATGTTTTTTCATGATTTTGTTTCTAGAATAACTATATTGTTTGCCTTAGACAGTTCCTGTTGTTTCTCCAGGCTTAACTGTTTATATATGGATTTTAATTCAGTGACAGGGTAACTTAAGGTGTGTTTTCCATTGCTTTAATTGAGAGAATATACAATATTCTGTATGATTTTGTGATTTTTATGAGATTTGACCTTTAAATGACCTAGATTTGACCTTTAAATGACCTTCAGATGACATCGTAGGAGGTTAAAAGTAGGACAAATGAACTCTTCGCCCTTCAAAACCCCTTAAGACACCAGAACTGAAGGTTCTATCATGTATTTGACACAAATTGTGGGTGGGTACCCAAGTTCCAACTTGGGACCCAAGTTCCAGATACCGAGCATAGAGGATACAGTCCTTCTATTTAAGGGTCTAATGATATATATATATATATATATATATATATATATATATATATATATATGCGCAAGCTTGTCGCATCTCAAAGTAAATGGATATACAATCCACAATAATGTAAAAATCCCTACTGTAGAAATATATATTTTATAAAAAAATCAAAGGATTTTACACCATTGTGGATTCTATCGCATATATATATATATGTATATATGTATATGTTTATATATATATATATATATATATATATATATGTATAGTATGATGATATATATATATAGTGATATATGAAATATATATATATATATATATATATATATATATATATATATATATATATATATATGTATGTATGATATACATGTGTGTGTGTCCATCTATACTACACAATGAGAGAGAGGTATGAACTTC
>NC_061096.1:65079217-65086717 GCF_015104395.2 Macrobrachium nipponense
TTAATACCATAATTATGGTTATGATCTTCATTATTAATAGTTTCGGAAGGAGCGAAACCTTCAGAAATTTCATAACAGAAAACAAGTGAAGTTAATTGAAATTTCTAGCCATCGCTGATTCAATTTCAGCCTGGATGAAAAAGAAAATCTTTATTACCTTTTCCAGCGAAGTGGAACCTTTTAACTCGTCTCTCGAAGCGCTATTTGATGTTAGTTTAATACAGATAAGGTAAAAACCAGGTCAGCTTAAAACATCGCTAACTAGAGCGCTTGTGTGTGTATATATTTTATATATATTCGAAATTGGACCTTTGGCTTAAATTCTTTGATAAATGGTCGACCTTGATCACACGTCTGTCAAGAAAAGCATAATTTTAAATCTACTTTCTTTTACATATTCCTGTCGAATTCAGGTTCTGAATTCCGAAACAATATCAATTCATCAATAAAAAACAGCCGATTGGGAGTTTGTAACACCGCGTTAATTATCAATTTTTGTCGCTTGTACACGTGTCACTCTTTTATATTCACAGATATTAATCAACAATCATCATTTAATACTGGATTAAGTCCCAAATATTAATCAACAAATATTTAATATCATATTCACTATACTTTGGAAATAACTTATAACTTTGGGAAATTATAGATATGTGCATCTAAACAGACCAGGTTTTGATGAATGATAGACAGGCGATTTAGCCACTCTGCAATCAAAGGATATATAAGTTGACATCGGTCTCATTGTAATTCTGTAACAGCCCTCAACAATGTGGAAAGTATTAAGGAAATATTTCCTCACAAGAACAATTAAATTACAGGTTTAACAGATCACAGAAACAGGCAATTTATTTCCCTTCTATACCAGCAACACACGAAATAGTCTATTTCCCCTCCTACCATGAAATGGTATCGGAGGACTCTGTCGCCGTATTGTAGGAGTTAATTGATAGAATTCATTCACTCTGTATCGAGGGAGGGCAATTCAGGATGGCCGTCAGGACTGACATCTTTGTTAAGCAAGATGAAGCAGTGGATGCACGGAGGGGGCGGGGCAGCAGCACTTTCATTCATTTAGATCATGTGAGTCGATTGAAAACTACTTCATTGAATTGGGTCTTCAATTTTATGGCACTGGAGGTTCTCTCTCGCTATCTCTCTGGCTTAGAAATAAACTGGAAAGGAGAAAGTCGTAAAAGTTGTTTAATCAGATACCATGTAACCATTCATTCTATTTATATATACAATATATATTATATATATATTACATGTTTGGGGGTTTGGTGTGTGTGTGTGTGTGTGTGTATATATATAATTATTATATATATATATATATATATATATATATATATATATAGAGAGAGAGAGAGAGAGAGAGAGAGAGAGAGAGAGAGAGAGAGTTCAAACGAATGCCATCTCAGTATCACCTATAGCTTCCTGCTATCAAATTATAACATGAAAAATTAATGACACTATTATTATTATTATTATTATTATTATTATCATCATCATCATTATCATACAAAGTAGTATGAAAATATTAGTAGGGATTTAGCAATCAAAGTATTATCATTGCCATCGTTATTTTTTGAAGAAGGAGGAATAACAGCAATAGCAATAGTAGTGACATTAAAGAGACTCCAGCGTGACGTCCATCAAAAGGAAGGAAAAGTTAGGTGTGAAGTAATGATCTCCGTCGAGGACGGTCCCACATCAAAGGGAAACGAACAAACTCATCTGGGGACGTTGGAGCAAAATAAGATTCTTTGAAGTTTGAAGCCCGAGGGGCGAATTCGCCTCCATACAAAGTTAACACTTTAATAGTTTTCGTTTTAAATTGCTGGTTTTTTTTACAATGAGCGTCAAAGGGCCGTTTGAAATTGAGTGATAATTCTCGTCTTTGTATTCCCGGACTTTATGTTAAAAATGATATATGATCTTACTTCTTTTTTTTGTTTTTTGTTTTTTGCTACGGAAAGTTTGTAGTTTCTTTCAGCTCTAACTGAGCTATGCAAGAATGCTGGTTTCCTATAAGTCCCGTATATAAGGGGGATACATATATATATATATATATGATATATATATATATTATATATATATATATATATAGTATATACATACTATATAAACTGTATATTATCTGTATATGTTTTATATTTATACTGTATAATGGTTTATACCCATTTATACACAACTTTATAAAGTCTCATGAACTGTCTTTAATAAGATCAAATAAAATGCTCTTTAATTTTCCATAGCATTCATTCTGATAAAATTACGTAACATTTACCATTAGAGGCGAAAGAAAGTTTATTCTTTAATCTTTATATATAAAATACATATCTTGTCTTTTGTAAAATGCGATTTCCCCACAGTCCCTTTCTGTGTAGCACTTCTGTTCCATCCAGCACGCAGCAGCAGCAGCGAATCCCATTTCTATAACGAAATAGCCGAAGTCATTTAAAAAAAAAAAAAAGCTCGCGATACCCTAACATCCCCAAATACTCTTTTCTACTAACATTATTATTTCTAGAGCTCGTTCCACGGCGCCCCGGCACAATTTCACGCAGCATTCCTATCCAGGTCGACTTCAAGTATCTCCCAGATCCATCCGAGTCTAAATAGCTTTCTAATATTACGCGGGAATATCTCTTTTATTAGGCTGTCTTCCCGGGAACTCCCCCATTTTCTTGGAGAACAGCCTTTATGGCTGCTTTGTGTGTAACATCTGCGCCGAAGATCTTGTTTCGTGTTGTTACATTCCTACGTCATTGCTGCTGCAGTTTGGCCGTGTTTGTTGCAACCGCCGCTGGTGGCGCTGCTGTTGTTGATGAGATGTTCGCTATAATTTGCAGCTGGTACCTTTTATATCACTGAGGTGGTTCTGCCTTGAAATAATGTATTTCTTTGTGTTTATGGACAGTTACTCTTTTATGTGTGTGTGTGTGTGTGTGTGTGTGTGTGTGTGTGTTAGGGAGAGTGGGCCCTTTTGCAAAGACAATCAAGGTCTCGGATCAAGGTCTGGAAATGAATAAAGTTATAATAAGCGTAGCCTTCATAAAAAAAGTATTTTGCAAGCGACCTACTTAACAAAATATTTACCTCACGAACGTAGAAACACCTACTTTACAATAATATTATCAATGGGAATTTATGGGAA
Source organism: Macrobrachium nipponense (assembly GCF_015104395.2). NCBI lineage: Eukaryota > Metazoa > Arthropoda > Malacostraca > Decapoda > Palaemonidae > Macrobrachium > Macrobrachium nipponense. Next base: position 65,082,378 of record NC_061096.1, read on the forward strand.
AGAAAAAATACTATTAATGCTTAATACCTCTTTATGTCCGGTTGCGCAGCAGGTGAGGTAGACTTTGCATAAAAAAAATAGTTGATCACATGAACTGATGTCATCATCGTTATCAGGGATCACATTAGATTATTAGTCTTGCCAAAAATTATTTTCTACTTAAACTTATAATTAATTTTTGGTAGCTGTTTCTCGAAGATGAAGGATACATTAGAACAATAATGTATCCTAAACCTGACTAATGATGCCTAGAAATGACTAATTATACCTAGAAATAATATGAAAGCAAACAAAGCTAATGCTTTAAGCCATCAGTCTTTATGATGCCCTTTCCACAAAAGCAGTAATTATTTGGTATCGTAATCTTAAGCCTTTTAAAAGTTAACAATAGCTGTAATACTACTTCAGCTGATTATGAACATAATTTTACTTGTTGTGATTACACCTCTCAAAACAATAAGCAAACTACACGAACTTATGCAATCATAGGGACGTCTCCTTGCCAGCCAACAAGCTCTCTCTCTCTCTCTCTCTCTCTCTCTCTCTCTCTCTCTCTCTCTCTCTCTCTCTCTTCCAAATCTTTAATTAAGGAGTTCATACATTATCTCTTTGTCTCACTCTTATCTTTGATGAATTCTTACACTCTCTCGCTCTCTCTCTCTCTTCATCTAACATGATAACAATCTTCCTTCTTTCCATCCGTCTTTCTTCATCATACTTTTCTGCAAACTGTGCATTTTCTCCCTCTTTCAAGCTCTTTATTTCTCTGTCTTTCATTCTGAATTTACGAAACGAATGGCAGGACAATATAAATGCTAATTATGTTTTTTTTTTTTTTTCTCAGCACACTGTGTTTATCCTTTCGAAGGATTCCTTGTCTTGTTTGGCAATGAGTACTGGTTTTTCGTAGTTCCATGGGTTATATTTTTCATTGCGCAATGTGTACCCCTTCATATGCTGTATCTAATTAAATAACCCATTTGTTCTACCTGATGAGACCTAGGTTTTCTGCTACAAAACGTGAATATAAATGATTAATCTTTCTGTATCTGTCTGTGAATTATGCATCTACTATCTTCCGTCTGCGAGGTCAGGAATCGTGCCAGCCATCTGGACACCAATTCAACCAGCTGTAGAGGGGTACTACAAGAGTCTGCCTGGTCCAACGAAAAATGTTGTGGGGCAAGCAGTATCACCCCTAGGGGCTGGGAAGAAACCAGGAGGGTCTACTGTTATCGCGCCATCCCTTACAGAAGGTAAGGTCTCATATACATATATATCATCGTACGTGGTTCAAGTGTGGAATTCTCCAACATGGCAGTGCTTACATTTACGTAGATAATTCCTCATGTTCTAGGTTGCTCATCATGACAGGAGTAACATGAAATTCTGTAGCTCACATTTTGATGCCTTTAAGTTGTGTTGCTTTCTAGACGTTGAATATATTAGGAATTGTTGAAATCTCATTGCATAACCTGGTTCTTTGCTTGGACACCAGCCTGCGATGTACGACTTATAAATGTGGGTTATTTCTTCATAATGTCATCTAAAAATGACAGTCTGTGCTCGTAGTTATGACGTCTGAGGTGGTGATTTTTCTTTTATATATTGTAAAAATGAACTTTTTTCTTAGCAACGGCGTTTTTCACCTATTATACTCCTTAGAAATAAATTACATAAACAAAACACACGTACTAAGGTCATGTGAGAGACCTGAAATGTATAACATGCAAGAATAACAAGGAAATTATTGCATCGTCTTTTATGCAAATTGTAATCAACATGAATTTTGTTCTACGTTTAAACATTTTTAACCGCATCTAAAATGAGAAAAAATACTATTTCTCTTTTAAACCCGACATGGAAAAAAAAAACGTTCCCCGCCATTCGTATTCTGTATGTACCATTGTCATGCATAGCGGCTATGAACAGCAACGAGCTGTGTAATGGCCTGTAAAGATTCATAAATATTCAAACGTTTATTGAGTCACTTAAAAAGAAAGAAAAAAGTAAAATAAAAAAAATAAGATTTGCTCCGAAGTTTCTTTTTAGCAATCGAGTTTTCTGTACAACGTACTATGCTGCATAAAACCATCAACTACGACCAGTAGCTCTTCAGTTGCTTCCCAGATACGGTAAAGTGAGGGTGCATCCCACGCCTCCAGAAAGCGCTGCCAGATGCACGATCCGTGGCTAGCTTTAACCTTATATAAAATAAAAACTACTGATGCTAGAGGGTTGCAATTTGGTATGTTTGATGATTGGGGGATGGATGATCAACATACCAATTTGCAGCAATCTAGCAACTGTAGTCTTTATAGATCTGGGGGCGGACAGAATAAAGAGCGGACGGACGGACAATGCCGACAAAATATAATCGAAGTTATCCATTGGTAATAGGATTTATTTGTCCACCAACGTAGTTTTGCTGGGCGAAATTAAGGGTAATTAATTAGAAAAGTTATTAATTTCAAAAACAAAAACTGAAGAGCTAAATCATTCCACGAACTGGCGATATACCAATTAGTAAATTTTATGTGATGGAGCATTGCCAATTTCAGCATTTTTCTACGAAAGTGACACGCGAGAGAGAGAGAGAGAGAGAGAGAGAGAGAGAGAGGTTGGTTTTGAATACTTTAAAAATCCCTTAAGCCACTAGAGACCCAGTACCAAAAATCAAAAGTTTGTAGGAATGAGAGAGAGAGAGAGAGCACCAACAACTTGAATAATTGCTGAAAGTAAGAGGTCAAACTTTGCCGTGGACAGGCCATCAAACCCGGCGCCGGACTGATATTGGCACTAAAGCGATCGATGGGGTGTCCCGAGCGAGAAAGACTTATATCGAGTTCTAAGCGGAAACTCGAAATTACTTCATGAAATTTTTGCTCATATAACGAATTTTATGTCATATGTAAATTTGCCATAAGGAATAAATAGCCTTGTTAATGTTTCAGTCTGTTTTCTCTGGCTATGAAAGTTTTTTTCGGTGTATAAGTTGGAATTTAGTGTGTGTACCCTGTTCATTCTGATGTTGGTCAGTGTCTCGTGTTAATCTTGTATTTGGTCGGCGTACCATGTTCATTTTTAATTTTGCCAGTCTATCATGTTAATTTGAAATTTGGTCAACTCATCATGTTAATCTTGAATATTGTCAGCGTGTTATGCTAATTTTGAACCTTACACTATAAACATGAGCAAATTGCTTTAAAGATAAATGAAAGTAATCTTTGACATATTCATATAGTCGACACATCCTATTATCCGTGAGGGGATAATAAGTTCAATAAGCTTGACGTTAGATAAGTGAACGTTATTTTTAATCGATTTTAGATAGATTCATGCAGTGGACCCCTCTCATCGAAAATGGTGGATAATATGCTTTAGCCACTTGACGTCAAATAGCATGACGCATTTTTCCCCCAGAATATTTGAATAAACATGAGTTCCATATTTCAAAAGGATAGCTCTTTTTTTTTTTTTTTTTAGCAATGAATCAGAGTCGAGAATATTTATCGGTAATGTCTTGCTAATATCTCGAACGAAATTTTTCTCAAAGCTAATCACCTGTTTGAGAGGTGAAAATCATTTCGTATTTTATGAGGACGTGCCACGTTCTCAGTTAAAAAAAAAATAAATGAAAAGCTTTCAAGTAACTAACGGCGTTTTAGGTGAGTGAAAAGTAGTCAGGGTCTTCTATTCACACAAGCGAAATGACTGCAAAAAAACTGCATTAAACCCATTAATATTGTGCCATTAGTTGCCATTAATCTTGATGATGTAAATGAAGCGTTTCTAAATGGCAGGCTTTAACATAAACCCCCCTTTACCTCCTCTGAATAGATGTCATCATTACTAAATGATTGATGGACATTTTTTTTTCAGGAAGGTGACGGCTACTCGATATTGCTATTAAACTTTCAAGAGAAAGCTCAGTATATGCATTACATTCATGAATTATTGGGAAGGGAAGGGGTTGGACTTTGCGCTATATTCTCACTCAATCTTTTTTTTTCTAATTTTCCTAACTTATATTCATAGCCAAGAAGCAGTACATGTCTTTCAGGTGAAAATGCTAAAGCAAGGTAGGTTAGGGGGAGAGAGTAAAGCTCAATAGCATATGAAGAGATATATTTGCCAGTTAAACGATAAGAAGTCGTGAGAATTAAATAAAAACACCAGTAGACGGGAATAGTGCTGTCCTAGATCCTTTAAAGCGTTAATGTCTTAAAAGCTTTTCACTTTGGGATGTACCCAGTAACCAAAATAAATACAGGTTCTACTGTATTTATTTTGGAACAGGAATGATACAGTAATAGAATGGCATATAGCCTCATACATCG
>NC_061096.1:65091717-65109217 GCF_015104395.2 Macrobrachium nipponense
TCGTTTTATATTCTTTCCTAGATATTTTTTTTATTATTATTTAATACCTTCCGTTTGGTATATAAGCATAACAGGAAGTTAAGACCTTGATAACTGAAGCGTGAGAAATTCTATTCACTATTGTTCATTACTGACTAATTCAACTTTAGATAAAGAAAAAAATACTGAGATTGTTCGATATAAAAATACTGGTCGCTGTATTCTCAAAAGTCCATACATTGTTGAACATTGCCTAATGAATTAACATTAGATTAAAATTAATACACAGATGGTTAAATTTAGAAATATCATCCGCCATATTAACTAAAAAATTTGTCACATCGAAAAGCAAAAGTATAAACGAATTGTTTCTACTATTTTTTCAATAGTCAAAGAAAACGGAGTACACCCAGTTCTCTTTAATGTAATTAATCTTACCGAAATGGAAGAAATCCAGACACGACGGGCGAAATAAATTTGCCGAAATGATTTTTAGGGGGAGTACACGTGATTAACAAAACTCCATCAGCATGCATGAATAATTTTAATTCGACTTTGTGGTTCATGGTTTCCGAATCACCAGATGGAATATTTTGAAACCGAAATGAAAATATTCATATATTCATATGTTTTTTGACTTCCCTCAGTGTTTTACCGGAACCATAAATATTAATATTTTACGCTGTTGTGGTATATATATATATATATATATATATATAATATATAGATATATATATATATATATGTGTGTGTGTGTGTGTGTGTGTGTGTATGTATGTATGTATGTAATATATATGTATGTATGCATGTTTATACTGTATTCAATTATGTCCTATATGCCAGTTTATTTTTTCAATTTCTCTCGTTCTTCAATTTTTTCTAATTTTTTTAACATTCCCTTCCACGGTTAACAATTATTTTTATATTTTTCTCCCCCGCAAGAGAATTTGAATTCAGTTTTCCAATATACTCACCTTCGGAGTTGATACCGAAAATCCAGACTTTGTTTTTTTTTCGTCCCAACAGCTTCATCCAATACTCTTGCTCGTTTTTTTTTCTCCCTCTCTTTTTCCAAACTCCACTAAGCAATTACCACCCGCTGAGCTTTACTGAAACCGACTTTCGCCTCTAAAATTTTTAGATGAAACGTTCTATAGTGTCAGCATCTCCATCCTCTCCGGAAATGTATTAATTTTATTTTTAGATCATATACCTTTTCATTAATATATGTCATCAAAGCGCCTTTAAGCAAAATGAAAAAGATGAAAACGCAAAGTAAATACTTTAAACTATCCTCAGTTGAATTGAACTCTTGTCATTTCTTGGGCTATTTAAAAGAAGCTTCGTTTTTGTTTATTTGTTCGATATTATTCCAAACCTAAGTGTCTTTAATATGGAAAACAAGTTTGTGCCCTTTATACTTGCAAATCTTGTGGCTATTTCCCAGAGTAAATTATTTGCTAATGACTTTGTTTTTTTTTCATTTGCTAGCTAGGCGTCAGTACTTTAGCCGAATTCTGGATTCTCATTACCTTAATTAACTTTAAAGTGATTACTATTATCTTCTGCACTTACGGTATATCTGGAATGCAATTTACCCGACCTTTCTTTTGTATCACTTTATTTTCCTCTTTTCATATTACTCTAGTTATCTGTTATTACTCATCTTCCTTTTCATCAGTAATAGGTTTTATACTTTGCTTTTTAAGCCTATTAGAAACTAAAATTGACAATGTTTTCCCTTCTGTTGCATTTCCTTCTTCTTATCTCTATTTGTTGCGAAATGATGTTTAGCCTGTGCTTGGTATCCTTCATTGCAAGTTGAAATAGGTCACTCCTCTCTTATTTTAATTTCCCATCTTTTCCATCCGTATTTGCTGTGTAAACAACTATTCTTTTTCTCCCCCCGGGGACCAGACAAAGGTTAGGGGGTACCTCTATATTTACAGAGCTACTTTAGGAGCGCCAACAAAGGAACCCTTCTATGAGTAGTACTTCGCTCTCTTCGTCTTCTCCACTTGTTTGTGTAGGAATTCTAGCCTCCACAGCAAGGTTCTTCTAGGCCGACCCCCCCCCCCCCCCTTTTTTTTAATTTTTTTTTAATATATAGGGCTGTTGCAGTCTGTGGAAGTGTGTTTTTGGGCTTGTCTTACAGGAATATTTGCTCCTCTGTTATAATAATAATAATATGATGATGATGATGATAATAATAATAATAATAATAATAATAATAATAATAATATAATGATGAATAATAATAATAATAATAATAATGATAATTTTATTTTTATAATACTAATAATACTAATAATGGGGAAAAACTCTCTATCACGAGAGTATATATATTGTTCTAAAGGGTCCACAATAATACAAAGTGTAAAAAGTCCGTGTATAATTTTGAATACTTTATAGAAAGCTTTCGAACCCTTCCCTGGGTTCGAAAGCTTTCTGTAAAGTCTTCAAAAATTATACACGGACTTTTTACACTTTGTATTATCGTGGACCCTTTAGAACAAAATAATAATAATAATAATAATAATAATAATAATAATAATAATAATAATAATAATATATTTTATATTATTATTATATTATTATTATTATTATTATTATTATTGTTATTGTTATTGTTATTGTTATTATTATTGTTATTATTATAAGAATAAAAATTATAGAGAAATAAACCCCCACTACCGTGTACAACCCGATGGTTAAATTCAATTTTCTTCTAACCACGACGTTATAATACAAGTAATTTTTATAATCTATTTGGTTACTGGATAAAGCACAAGGGCGTTTTTGAAACATATTAAGAAGGCCTGGTAACTCCTGCATGTGTAGTGCTAATAGCGAGAACTACTTAATAATTATTGACTCTTTACTAAAGTATTTAAGACGACAGTAAAATTAATTTCAATAAAAACGCTAAATATGAAAAGACCATGGGGTGGGGGAGGAGAGAGAGAGAGAGAGAGAGAGAGAGACGCGCATAGGAAACGAGGTAGGGAGATTAAATGATTGTCTTGTACGCTGATCCAGAAATCTTTAACACAGGTGGGTATAGCGCTAAAAAGATTAGAAAAAAATTATTCAATGATACAATAAATACAAAGATGATTTGATCGAATTGTAGCATTAGGTGCAATATTAGCAGCAACAGTAGCAATTGGTAATATAACCGTTTCAGTATAAATCTATTCTGGACCTTTTATTCTTATCGTTTTATTTATAAATATGTTAATCAACCCCGGGACCCACTGGGAAAAAATAACTTATATCGTCATTAAACAGAATAAGGAAATGATATGGTTGAATGAATAAACCTGTCTACTATGTGGCAGGGGCAAGTAATATCCGAAGAACAATTCTCCATACAATTGCAGGTAATTGATAGTCCTCGCTCTACCCATATAAAGCGGTTGAATTCGATATGGCCGCTCTAATATTATTAGAATATTGGAATAAACTAGTATACAAGGAGGAAGGAAGGGTCCACTTCATTTGTCGTATGCAGGTATATGAGTTTGGTTTATCCGGAATTTTGAGAAATAAGGACGGGTTAGATTGCTTTTATGATTAGAGATACTCTCTCTCTCTCTCTCTCTCTCTCTCTCTCTCTCTCTCTCTCTCTCTCTCATGCCGATGGATATATGCATTCATCTATGCAAATCCTTTCTGCAGCTGTGTTAATTGTTTTTATGATGTTGGCCCGTGCTCCATTGTTTTCTGTCTCTCCCTCGCTTTGGTGAGTATATACACACACACACGCATATATATATATATATATATATATATATATATATATATATATATATATATATATATATATATGTGTGTGTGTGTGTGTGTCTGTGTGTAGACTGCAGAAGTCTATGATCGTTATGCGTTTGGATTCCATCATTGTCCTCGAAGCAAGACCAATTATTTTCTTGAGTACGCACCTTCCTGGAATACGACGGAATGTCAAAGGTATTCCAGTCCAATGCTTCCACAAACCCATTTATCCAGCATTTTTCATCGTATCATCTGTGTAACACAAGGAGTGACGACGAGGATATTGGCAATTATATCAATCTGCAAACATGGCATTGACAGATTACTAGGAAATTCCCGGTCCAGAACTCACAGACACAAAAATCATTATCTTCCGTCACAAGCTGATACTATGGGGAAGGCAATTTCTTGTAAGTGTGATTGTTTTATTTATTGAATGCCTCCAACATTGGTAGACTTATTTTGCAGTTTTATTTGGCCACTTATTCAAAATATGAGCTGTACAGCACTAGTCCCTGCCAATTTCTTTAATGATCTTTTAGTCCGTAAACCAAGAACTTAGGACTGGCAGCTTGTAATCCTGGCAGAAACACTGAAAAGAATACAAAGACTTTTATCTAATTATGATGTGCAGGATAATTGTGAACCTAAATTTATATTTCCTAGATTAGCCCAACACCTGTGCTACAATGGTTTCGTCATGTAAATCACGTTTTGGCTATCAAACTTGTAGCTGGAAATAACCTCTTGGAAAAAATTGAATGTACAAGTCCCGTCTTTTACATTCTGGCTTGCAAAGGAACCTGATGGTTGTTTATCCTTTCAATGCATTCTTGTCAGCGTAAATCATTTCATTGTAAATTTATCATACAAGTAGAAGTAAAACAATAATAAATTTACCTTTTGTTCAGTCGTTCCAAAGAGAGAGATAATCAAATGAACAAAAGCATTTCAAGAAATTGGTTGACAATAGATTGCGAAAACGTTCTGGAAGTACCCTTCTAAAGACAAAAAGGCCAATGCTAGAACATGCGTGCGTAACTAACCGTCGAAGTTAAGCTAAAAATATAGCAAACACAATGGAAAAGAGAGGAAAAGAACAACGAAGAACTGAAAACGGAATAAAAGAAATGCTCCGAGATTTTGTCTCTTTTAATCTTTGTGTAAGAGCGCTTTGCTCAGCTTGCTGGAGGAAACATAGTGATGTTGAAATATTGCAGACTTCTGTCTCTCAAAAGTCCGTTGTCTCTTCTCAATTCATTTATTTTATATTATCTTTTGAGTTCTCAAGAAGAGAATTTGGACTCATCAGTAACTATATTGCTGCTATTTTATATTATCTTGAGTTCTCCAGAAGAGAATTCGGACACAGTCATTAGCTATATTGCTGTTATTTTATATTATCTTAGAGTTCTCCAGAAGGGAGTTTGGACACAGTCAGTAGCTATATTGCTGTTATTTTATATTATCTTAGAGTTCTCCAGATGGGAATTTGGACACAGTCATTAGCTATATTGCTGTTATTTTATATTATCTTAGAGTTCTCCAGATGGGAATTTGGACACAGTCATTAGCTATATTGCTGTTATTTTATATTATCTTAGAGTTCTCCAGAAGGGAATTCGGACACAGTCAGTAACTATATTGCTGTTATTTTATATTATCTTTGAGTTCTCCAGATGATAATTTGGACACAGTCAGTAGCTATATTGCTGTTATTTTATATTGTCTTTGAGTTCTCCAGAAGAGAATTTGGTTTGTTTATTCCAGCTTTGGTAAATGTATACCTTTCTTCGTGGCCCGGTAATTAAATACGTTACCTCGTTCTGATACACCCAACGCGAGTTCGTGACAAGTGCTTCCAGAATGTGAAGAAATAGGAAAGTTAGTAAGGAATCGTGGTTATTACAAATGACATGCATCTGGTAGAAAGTGACCATCATATTCCGAATGTATAAATCTATCATCTTCCCTTTGACTTTATGAACTTGGAAGCAGACTTGAGTTGGGGTAGGCCTGGTTTGAGTTCCAATTCATATCTGCTTTAATGCAGAGCAAATGCAATCACCATCGCGTGTCTCGATTTGCAAACCTTCAGCGAAATATCACATGGCCAAAATGCAAAGAGATTCGTTATGCTCTCTCTCTCTCTCTCTCTCTCTCTCTCTCTCTCTCTCTCTCTCTCTCTCTCTCTCTCGGTAACGCCTTGATACGTAAAATGCTAATTTTATGTCATTTTATAAATGATTAATTCGAGCATTTCATAAATGTTCAGTAATTATCTGATTTCTTGAGATTTCTTCATAATATAATATCTAGTACTTTTTCATTCAGTGCATTAAACGTTTATTTTTAAAATCCTTTACGTAAAGTATAATGCACTATTACAAAAATAGTGCCCTAGTCTGTTTATTTATGGAAGATACATACTTTTTTTTTACAAAAGAAATTAAAATCTCATGCTCTTTACACGTCTATTTTTTTTAGAATCCTTTACGTTAAGTATAATACACTATTACAAAAATAGTGCCTTAGTCTGTTTATCTACGGAAAATTCATACTATTTTTAGAAAAGAAATTAAAATTTCACGCACTTCCAATTTCCGATTACCGAGAAATTTATCATTTTCCACCAGTGAGTAAATTTAGATTCGATGGAAGACGTTCATTCATACGACCTTCGGGGACGATGCAGCAACGTCCGATAGCGTGCATCAGCGAGATACGGTATATCGTCGTTCGTAATTACCCCCGATTTTAAACGGGACGGAGAAAATCTCATTTGCGAGAACGATCATTTTCCCGGTCACAGATTATGGTGCATGATTCACTTCGGCGATTGTTTCGTCGTAATTAGTGTTCTGCTTCTACCTGGAAGTCACCTGGATTTCTCGAAATCGAACGTCGGTTTAATGTCTGAGTTAGGATGAGTTTTGGATAATTTTTTTAATATTATAAAATCGAACGACCTAATTATTATTACTGTTATATTTATATATAATTAGATCGAACGACCTTGATATTATTATATTATTATTTTCTTTTTTTTTTTTTTTTTTTTTTTTTTTGCTCTATCACAGTCCTCCAATTCGACTGGGTGGTATAGTGTGGGGTTCCGGGTTGCATCCTGCCTCCTTATCAGAAAGAGCAAGCAGAGGTAGATTAATAGTGCCCAAAACAATACCAGGAAAAATAAGGAAAGCACACAGGACATTAATCCACTACGCACCAGCATCGATAATGCAGCGTCTATTCAATGCGTTGCCAGCTCATCTGAGGAATATATCAGGAGTGAGCGTAGATGTGTTCAAGAATAAGCTCGACAAATATCTAAACTGCATCCCAGACCATCCAAGATTGGAAGATGCAAAATATACCGGAAGATGTACTAGCAACTCTCTGGTAGACATTAGAGGTGCCTCACACTGAGGGACCTGGGGCAACCCGAACGAACTGTAAGGTCTGTAAGGTCTGTAAGGTCATCACTTTTCTTACTATGTGCGCCGTTTCCAGGATCACACTCTTCTGCATGAGTCCTGGAGCTACTTCAGCCTCTAGTTTTTCTAGATTCCTTTTCAGGGATCTTAGGATCGTGCCTAGTGCTCCTATGATTATGGGTACAATTTCCATTGGCATATCCCATATCCTTCTTATTTCTATTTTCAGATCTTGATACTTATCCATTTTTTCCCTCTCTTTCTCTTCAACTCTGGTTTCCCATGGTATTGCGACATCAATGAGTGATACTTTCTTGTTTTTATTATTATTATTATTATTATTATTATTATTATTATTGTTATTATTATTATTATTATTATTATTATTATTATTATTATTATTTGAGAAAAACTCTACCACGAGAGTCATTATATATATATTATATACGTATATATATATATATATATCATTTATATATATATATATTATATAATATATATATAAAATGTTCTAAGGGGTCCTGTACTTTGTTGGACGAGTGGTTTTCGCACTCGGCTACCTGTCCGGTGGTCTGAAGTTCGATTCTCTGCTCTGCCGACGCGGAATCAGAGGAATTTATTTCTGGTGACAGAAATTCATTTTTCGATATAATGTGGTTCGGATCCCACAATAAACTGTAGGTCCCGTTGCTAGGTGACCAATTGGTTCCTAGCCACGTAAAAATATCTAATCCTTCGGGTCAGCCAGCCCTAGGAGAGCTGTTAATCAGCTCAGTGGTCTGGTAAAGCTAAGATATACTTAACTTTTTTCTAATGGGTACACAATAATAATAAGAAAAAAATGTTAATAGTTCGTGTATAATTTAAAAACACTTTACAAAGCTTTCGAACCCTTCCCTAGGTTCATCTTCAGCCCAGGGAAGGGTTCGAAAGCTTTGTAAAGTTCTTAAATTATACACGAACTATTAATTTTTTTTTCTTATTATTGTGGACCCCTTAGAACATTATTATTATTATTTTTATTATTATATTATTATTATTATTATTATTATTATTATTATTATTATTATTATATTATTATATTGGAGAAACAAATCTGCAGTTATGTGTATTTACATATATTTAAAGATAAATCCGTACAGAGAGCTCTCGGTAATCTGTATAGATATCGTTAATTATTTGTAAATACACATAACTGTGGATTTGTTTCTCCGTTTCAAGAATCATGCTTTTATAAATATTTTTTGATTAATATTATTAATATTACATATGCCAAAAGTGAAATGGTTAACGCGTTAATAGGTAATATGCTAAAGTGCTAGAATATAAGAAGAAATACAGGATAATACAAAAGATATAGAACCACAAATCAACAGACCGTAAAAAGGTAGAGATGCAATAAACGCAAAACAACGGAAGCAAAAACATAAACAACAAAAATTTTAATAAGAACAATGATAAAAATGATAATAGGAAGAAGAAGAAGAACGGCAACATAATAAATAAATCAGTATAGGAACAATCTAGGTACGCAAGGAATAATCAGCATCTTTTTTTATTTTGTTGTTAAGACCAATTGAACTTTAGCCAGACTTTATTATCTGTCTAGACCCTCTAACCCCCACCAGATAACCTAGGAAGAGAAACAGGGAAAACAAATGGGAAAATAAAAAGCTGGGAAAGATACAGGGTCAGAATGAAGCCCAAATGAGAGTAAGAGGAGAATTCTTCCTTAAATTTTCATATCTTCTCCCTCCTCCCCATTTTTTGAGCGGGTGGTGAAGCAGTTGGAATGGTGGTTGCCTGTTCATCTGCTTTGATTGAAATGGAAACTTATCATCACTCAGAGTTCGATGATGTACCCAGGTAGATCAGGTCTCAATCTGACGTGAGACGGATCTTTCTAAGTGTTAGATAAATTCAGCATTCCGTCTGCGAGATGCTAATTAAACCAGTCTCTCTCCAGCAGGTTCTCGCATCACAGATGGTTGATTAATCGACGAATTCTGATAAATGGCTCATCTGGCTGAGCCAGACAGAGGAAATCAGAGCTATCATTGGGAGACTCGACGGTATTTTGATTTGTGACTGTATTTAATATGGGGTTCCGTATAATGTCGCTAAGGAAAATGAACAATATTTCGTATTGAAGAGAATAAAAAAAAAAATTCCAAAAAAGGCTTGTGAAAACCATTTCAGACCTATGTGTAACGGGGAAAAATGTTTTTGGTATAGAGTGACTTGCTTCATCAAATGCTAAATTAGTCTCCCCATTATGCACAAGGAAAAAAATAGTTCATGGGCCACAATTTTCATTGTGAAAATTTAATCCTTTTGCACATTCGGTTGATAGTTTCAGTTCTGCATCAACAATCTACAGACAGACTAAATAAACAACGAAATAATAAAAATTAGCTTATATTTTTAATTTGTAACATTCTTTCTTGCTCACTCTGTCGAATTTGTGTTCGAGGGATATAAAGGTTTTGGCGTCGAGTTTGTAAAGATTATTGAAGCAAATCTTCAAAATAAACAGAGTGCAAACAATATTTCCACTTTTAACCCTGCTACTGTCTACCTAAGCAACACAACTTCGAAAAGTAAGTCCCAGTTTTCCTCACATTACAAGATCTGAATGTTCATTTGACCATATTTTTCTGTCGTACAAGGTAAAACAATATATAGATATATATATTAGATATATATTATACGATATATATATATATATATATATATATATATATATTATTCTCTTTATATATCGAGCTACAATGTCCTTTAATATCTAATTCTCTCTACCTCGGAATTAATATATTTCATATATGCTTAACCGAAGGGGAATTTTTTTCCTCGATAATAGAATTGCCTGGACCAGGGCGCGAACCCATGGATCCTTTCAAATCCAGGAACGTCAGTGAAGCTTTTCCTACTACACCACCGCGAGAGGCTAAAAGTTCATGTCGCCTCTCACCCTCAAATACCTTTCGCGCGACGGTAATTAGTTGGTTTGGAGACAACATCAACCCACCTCGACTCCGGTAGCGTTTGTAGTGCTTTTGACGGCAAGTAGCCAATCTATAAGTCATATCACATTCCGGAAATGTGATATGACTTATAGATTGGCTACTTGCCGTCAAAAGCACTACAAACGCTACCGGAGTCGAGGTGGGTTGATGTTGTCTCCAAACCAACTAATTACCGTCGCGCGAAAGGTATTTGAGGGTGAGAGGCGACATGAACTTTTAGCCTCTCGCGGTGGTGTAGTAGGAAAAGCTTCACTGACGTTTCTGGATTTGAAAGGATCCATGGGTTCGGGCCCTGGTCCAGGCAAGTCTATCATCGAGGAAAAAAATTCCCCTTCGGTTAAGCATTTATGAAAATATATTAATTCCGAGGTAGAGCGAATTAGATATTAAAAGACATTGTAGCTCGATATATATATATATATATATATATTATATATATATATATATATATATATATTTATATATATATAGGAGGAATAAAATTGCAAACAGCCATCGTAGCATTGAAAATTTATTGGCCAAATTTTCGAGACCACATGTCTCATCATCAGGGCTGTAAAATACAAAGAATAAAAATTAAAATGTGGACTCAGTTAAAAAACTCACAAAATCTAAAAACAAGAAACTTGAGTTTAATACAAACAAAAACAAGCTAAAAATATTAAAAACTAATACTGAAAAAACTTTTAAAATTGTATATATAAAAAATTATGATGTTAAAATGTATTAGTACCTTACTCTATCTGAGCTAAGAACTGAGTGACATTCTCAGTTTTTCAGGAGGGCGACGTCAACTTACTATGAGATTCAGGGTCTCTGTAACACGGTTTTTTGGACTTTGCTCCTTGTCAAAGCATCGGATGTAGCTGAAAGTTGACATATGTATATTTTACAACCACACACAAATTTTGTCAGCATTATCAATAACCTAAACCCGATAGTTTTAATTTTTGTAGAGTAAAAATGATCTAGCCGACGCCATGGCCAATGATTACGAGACAAGAGTCGAAAAACATTCATTACGTAAGCAAGGTAAACAAACACCTTTGACCTAAATGTTGCCCCGCCCATCCACCAGACAGAAACTCCATCGGCTCTGAAACCCAAAGACTTTATGAATGGCGGAACGATACATAGATGTGGGTGGGGTATCAGTGCTAGCGTAGTAATACTACTGTAGCAGTAGTGCCGCAACAGTTTAGCAGTAATATACATGAATTAAAACGTTTAGGCCAACTGCTGGGTCCTTGAGGATCATTTAGCACTTCTTACAACTACTCGAGAATTAGTTTTTTATAGCCAGAAGTTAAATTTTCTAATCCAACAATGCCCATGGTAGCCTTCAGTGTTATCCTGAATTATAACGAGGCGAAAGTGGGTGGAGCCACATGAAGTCACCATTCTGACGATAATTATTGGTAAAGGTTTAAAGCCAATATACGGTACCGGCTATTTTTCTTCAGTAAATAGGTAGATAGCCAATAAATAAAAATTGCTTGACATTGGATATAGCAGTTATCAAATCAAGCTTGTCTACTATGTTTTTTATAATTACCAACTATTCCCTACATCTTGCCAATCTGATTGGGAGCTATAAAGTAGACTGTAATTTCTTTGGAAACTTATTTTGGGAGTTAGACTAATAATCGAAGTGTTTTTGTATTTTTTAACATATTTTGTTGGTTTGTTCATTATGACAATTATCAGGGGAGAGGTTCCAGAGTTCATAAAGGTGTACTGCTTGGCTTGTATTTAAATTTGTATGTCATTGTTGCCGGAGGTTTAGCCTTCGTTACGTATAGCCAATCATCCATCGAGAAAGAGGGAAGAAACGCTGTCATAAGTTACGTAACGAGTGCGTTCGAAACTTTTCTCTGAGTAAGTTGGCCCGTCTTCAAAAAAGGTCACTTTTACATTATAAGTACCAAATTTATTCAACCTACATAGTGCAGAATACACTCAAATTTATGTGTTTGATATTAATATGTATTCTGAATAAGCGTTATATTTATGAAATGCATAGATAAAAAGTTATTGCGAAAAAACCGTGTTACAGAGGCCCTGAATCCCATAGGAGGCGATATATAAGATAGTGGAAGAGGTCTGGTTGACGTCGCCCTCCTGAAAAACTGAGAATGTCACTCAGTTCTTAGCTCAGATAGAGTAAGGTACTAATACATTTTAACATCATAATTTTTTATATATACAATTTTTAAAAAAATTTCAGTATTAGTTTTTAATGTTTTTGGCTTGTTTTTGTTTATTTTAAATTCAAGTTTCTTGTTTTTAGACTTTGTGAGTTTTTTAACTGGGTCCACTTTTTAATTCTTATTCTTTGTATTTTACAGCCCTGATGATGAGACATGTCTCGAAAATTTGGCCAATAAATTTACAATGCTACGATGGCTGTTTGCAATTTTATTCCTCCTGAATCTGCGGCGTTCTAGATGCCCCAATCTTTCAGTATATATATATATATATATATATATATATATATATATATATATATATATATATATATATATATATATAATATATATATATATGTTGTGTGTGTGCGCGCGTGTTCTTTCGAACTGATCATTTTGGCCCGAAATTAATAATCAACTCTCACCTACAGAGGCGAAGTAATAGGCTCCTACACACAGCAGGAGATGATAAAGATTGGTTCATCCGGGATCAGTGATGGTAAAATGAAAAAAAAAAAAAAACAGGAAATTCAATTAACTTTTATCCTTTTTTCCTGCAGCGTTATAGAATACCTGAAAGATCTCATTCTTCGAAAAAAAATTAAGATTACCATCTTCATAAAAGGAATTCCTAATAACCGAAGCAATTTGCTTCCGCGCTGTAATGAAGACCTCTCGTGGATATGTAAATGAGAGGTGTATAGGAGCAGAGAGGAATATAGAAGCATGAAACTTAAGGGTTCTAGTTTTTGGACGTTTTTAAGCCCGTGCTCTTGTGGAGTCGTGTAATACCTTTAGGCAGGACGTGGATCCCATCAATAAGGTTTTATAATTTCCACTATTAATATCGAGCATATGCCTAAATAGAAAAAAAAACGTAAAAATCTTTTATAGAAATCGATAGGATGAAACAGTTTAAAAATATAAAACTCGTTCAATATTCTTAACAGCGTTCATCATTTCGATTATTACAAAGTTCTTGCAGAATAAATCAAAAGTAAAATTTAGCAAACCCTTCCCCCTCCAAATTAATATCTATGTATATATATATATATATATATATATATATATATATATATATATATTATATATATATATATATATATATATAATATATATGAATAATTATCACATCGAACCGTGATCCATTTATATATCAATTCAAGCTACAAATGTCCTTTAATATCTAAATTCACTTTACCTCCCAAATGATATATTTTCATATATGTACCGAAGGGGAATTTTTTTTAGTTGATAACAATTTCGTCCCCCCATGGGATCGAACCACCGTCCAAGTGGACGGGGACGAAATCAGGACAGTCAGTGAAGCTTATCCAATCAGCAACAGAGAGAGACGCTATAAGTTCATATCGATTCTGGACCTTTACAACAATCACCCTCGACTCGGTGCTTTCGTAATTAGAATCGATATGAAACCCCGTCTACCATGTTAGCCAATTCGAGCGTTTGACAGCACGGAGCCTTTTGTTATGAATAATTATCACATCGAACCTGTTGACCATTATATATCGAATTCAACTACAAATGTCCCTTTAATATCTAAATTCAACTTTACCTCCCAAATGATATATTTTTCATATATGTAGAAGAAGGGGAATTTTAGTTGATAACAATTTCGTCCCCAATGGGATCAACCACCGTCCAAGTGGACGGGGACGAAATCAGGACAGTCAGTGACGCTATCCAATCAGCCAACAGAGACGCTATAAGTTCATATCGATTCTGACCTTACAAATCCACCCTCGACCTCGGTGCTTTCGTAATTAGAATCGATATGGCCCCACCCCGTCTACCATGTTAGCCAATTCGAGCGTTTGACAGCACGTAGCCTTTTGTTATGAATAATTATCACATCGAACCGTGATCCATTTATATATCAATTCAAGCTACAAATGTCCTTTAATATCTAAATTCACTTTACCTCCCAAATGATATATTTTCATATATGTACCGAAGGGGAATTTTTTAGGTTGATAACAATTTCGTCCCCCCATGGGATCGAACCACCGTCCAAGTGGACGGGGACGAAAATCAGGACAGTCAGTGACGCTATCAATCAGCCAACAGAGACGCTATAAGTTCATATCAATTCTGACCTTACAAATCACCCTCGACCTCGGTGCTTTCGTAATTAGAATCGATATGGAACCCCGTCTACCATGTTAGCCAATTCGACGCGTTTGACAGCACGTAGCCTTTTGTTATGAATAATTATCACATCGAACCGTGATCCATTTATATATCAATTCAAGCTACAAATGTCCTTTAATATCTAAATCTAAATTCACTTTACCTCCCAAATTGATATATTTTCATATATGTACGAAGGGAATTTTTTAGTTGATAACAATTTCGTCCCCCATGGATCGAACCACCGTCCAAGTGGACGGGGACGAAATCATGACAGTCAGTGACGCTATCCAATCAGCAACAGAGACGCTATAAGTTCATATCGATTCTGACCTTACAAAATCACCCTCGATCTCGGTGCTTTCGTAATTAGAATCGATATGGAACCCCGTCTACCATGTTAGTCAATTCGAGCGTTTGACAGCACGTAGCCTTTTGTTATGAATAATTATCACATCGAACCGTGATGCCATTTATATATCAATTCAAGCTACAAATGTCCTTTAATATCTAAATTCACTTTAACCTCCCAAATGATATATTTTCATATATGTACCGAAGGGGAATTTTTTAGTTGATAACAATTTCGTCCCCCCATGGGATCGAACCACCGTCCAAGTGGACGGGGACGAAATCAGGACAGTCAGTGACGCTATCCAATCAGCCAACAGAGACGCTATAAGTTTCATATCGATTCTGACCTTACAAATCACCCTCGACCTCGGGCTTTCGTAATTAGAATCGATATGGAACCCCGTCTACCATGTTAGCCAATTCGAGCGTTTGAAAGCACGTAGCCTTTTGTTATGAACAAATTATCACATGAACCGTGATCCATTTATATATCAATTCAAGCTACAAATGTCTTTAATATCTAAATCACTTTACCTCCCAAATGATATATTTTTCATATATGTACCGAAGGGGAATTTTTTAGTTGATAACAATTTCGTCCCCCATGGGATCGAACCACCGTCCAAGTGGACGGGGACGAAATCAGGAAAAAAAAACAGTCAGTGACGCATCCAATCAGCCAACAGAGACTATAAGTTCATATCGATTCTGACCTTTACAAATCACCTTGACCTCGGTGCTTTCGTAATAGAATCGATATGGACCCCGTCTACCATGTTAGCCAATTCGAGCGTTTGACAGCACGTAGCCTTTTGTTATGAATAATTATCACATCGAACCGTGATCCATTTATTTATATCAATTCAAGCTACAAATGTCCTTTAATATCTAAATTCACTTACCTCAATGTATATTTTCATATATGTACCGAAGGGGAATTTTTTAGTTGATAACAATTTCGTCCCCCCATGGGATCGAACACCGTCCCAAGTGGACGGGGACGAAATCAGGACAGTCAGTGACGCTATCCTCGGTGCTTTCGAAAGCACCGAGGTCGAGGGTGATTTGTAAGGTCAGAATCGATATGAACTTATAGCGTCTCTTGTTGGCTGATTGGATAGCGTCACTGACTGTCCTGATTTCGTCCCCGTCCACTTGGACGGTGGTTCGATCCCATGGGGGGACGAAATTGTTATCAACTAAATAATTCCCCTTCGTACATATATGAAAATATATCATTTGGGAGGTAAAGTGAATTTAGATATTAAAGGACATTTGTAGCTTGAATTGATATATATATATATATATATATATATATATATATATATATATATATATATATATATATGTGTGTGTGTGTGTGTGTGTGTATGTATGTGTGTATGAATGTATGTATATATATATATATATATATATATATATATATATATATATATATATATATATATATATATATATATATATAATCAACTTGAAGCAGACTCATAAAAAAAACTCTTCCGTAACATTACTAAGTGAAAACGAAAGAGAAAGGAAACGAGAAATAAAAAGAGAAGACGTTTTCTCTTCCATTCGGCGAAAGTCTGTGAACAAACATCAAAGCGCTGGTGGGGAGTTCGCACTCGACTTTCCTTCCTTTCACTCAAGGAGTTGTTAACAATTAAGAGGATCTAAAGTGCTTCCGAAACGGGGCCCCCACCCACCCACCCGCCTCTCTCTCTCTCTCTCTCTCTCTCTCTCTCTCTCTCTCCTTTTAATGATGATCCCGCGGGGAATATCCGATGCTGATGCGCGCTCAAGGCAGTATTGCAAACCTCATTTTTATTCTAGACTCGCGGAGACTTGGGGGAATAAAAGGGAATTCCGCTCTTTTTGGACATCAGAATTGAATGTCTAATGGTTGGGAAGCTTTTTGATATTTTTATTTTGTTCTGTTTTTCACATCACATTTTAAACATTTCATATACATATGGACTACAAGATCTGTCGCGAATTTTATCGGTTTTGAAGGTTTTATATGTATATCACCTATAAGCTATTGTTTAAAAACCTGTTTTGATGATAATCGTTGTATTCTTCCCAATTTCATCTACATAAATCTGGACACTGCCCACATAATTTTCACCGTTACTGCCTCGATAAGAGTAATATGTCATTATTTTCATAATAAAGATACGCGTGTTTTATATCGTATTTTCTTTATAGCTGCGTGGATAATTGAACTGATTCATTAATTCTAAATCATTGTGAGAATATTTGGACTATTTTGCTATTTTCTGTGAATCTGCTTTGCTATCTCCATTCTTTCACTATTGATATCAAAGGAAATATGATTCCACGTTGTGTTTGACTATTCAATGTATCTATGGCGAATACAGCATCATTTTATGTACTGTATCGGAACTGAGACAACAGATGAAGTGCACATGCTCATTACATAAGCTAAAATAAACCTTCATGGAGGGAAGTATCGACTTCTTGGTGATTAACCTTGCTTGTCTTTTTTTTTCGGGTTTTTTTACCCCTTCTGAGACGAGGGGTCGTGCCATGGCATGTGTATACCATGACCTTCTACTGGGTATTGATCGTT
>NC_061096.1:65111717-65144217 GCF_015104395.2 Macrobrachium nipponense
ATTAACAAGCAATAAACAAACCGGTAAATGTGGATTAACAAGCAATAAACATACCGGTAAATGTGGATGAACAAGTACACAGCATTTCACTGACAGAATCACCATTAGGAAATAAGTGGAGAAAGCAGGCCAATTCTTAAGGAAATTATGCCAGTATACAATGCGGATTTAATGAAATGAAACAAAACTAAAGAATTCTTCAGCAAAAATGAGTGTCAGTTTTCTGTTTGGTAACGAAGAAAATATATGAAAAAACAAAGAACATTTGAAAATACTGAGACTTCCTGAAAAACAGGGTGACTTGGAAAGTTTGCAACCCCAGGCCGTAGAAAACAAGAAACGGAAAAAGAAGGTAAAAATGGAAGGCTTCAATCATGCTAAAAGTGATAGACTTAGTTTTTGAAGGAATAAAAGCTAGATAATTTAAGAATAAGGGAAAAACAAAGCAAACACTCCTTGGCTTTGTCGTTGAGTGAATGTAGCAGCATTTCTGCCAAGAAAATGTACTCTTCATATTCGGGTTTATTCCATAAATGTGGTGCATGTTATGTTGGTTCCGCTCAGTGCTTTAGGGAGAATTATTACTCACCGTGAAGGTCTGAGAGAGTTCAGCTAAGGAATTCTTCACTAAAGAGGGGGAAAGGGATTCGTGGTTTGGCCGGTAGGGGAGTGGTGGATTGCAGGGAGGAGTAAGAGAGAGAGAGAAAATGATTAGATTAACCTTTCTGGCTTTGATACAACGGTTGCTCCCATCTCCCAACATAAGCCGAAAATGAGATGGTCGAATCTCCAAGCCACGAGTTTTATTCTCTTATTACCCTGATTAAGACGGGAAATTAGAAAATGAGTGAATCATCCCAGGTAATTGGAGCGTGCTACGGACTTTGTCCGAAATAATTACATGTATCGCCGAATTAGGAAACACATTAACATATCCCTCCTCCTCCCCCTTTTCTCTCTTATTGTTGGTGGTGCTGTGTCTTCCGACCTGGTAAATCATTGCTGGGAACAATCGTACAATTACTCGAATATCTAATAATATATTTTCATTTATATACTTGTCAACATTTCAAAATTCCTCATCTCTTGCGTCGCATGCTAATTCTTTATTAGCAATTTTATATGGACTAATATATATTCGCAAATATGACACAGTGTCGGCTGCACTCTCGTGCTTCATTATTTCATAATCATTATGTAAATACGTTATAATGAAATGTTAAGTAAATTAACTCGATATTCAGGAGTTATAAAAGTGTAGGAAAATTGGTATAGCAAATTCAATTAATATAAATTTTGCTTTTGACGTTTGCTGATTTAATTTAATTGAAGGTAAACGAAACACATCTCTCTCTCTCTCTCTCTCTCTCTCTCCTCTCTCTCTCTCTCTCTCTCTCTCTCTGCGAATGATATTCTTATGGTTATGGCTCCCGTTCGTCCAGACCTCAATTGTCATAAAGTCGATTATTGCCTAATAAAGGAAGCGAATATTGCAAGAATGATTTTATTTTTAGCCAGGAGTTTCTCTGTTGTGCGAATATATAATAATAAATGGATCTCAGCTCATTTGCAATAAATATGAGTTACATTATACTCTCTTTCGGAAATGCATTCTTTTAGGTTCTGTTTAATTGATTTAATAAATTATACAATGAGGAAGTTTTTAATTGCTTTGTCCTCCTGTGGAAGTGAATGAAGCAGCTATTTATTTACTTATAAAATAATCTACACTTGTGCTAAGACCTTATCAGAATTTCATTGGCGGTCACTATAAAATAAATAGTACGTGTGCACTAACTGTCATATTCTTTTCCTCTCTTCATTTTATTACAGATTTATAACTAATACTTCAATTATACGGTCGTCCTAACATTCTTTACATCTCTTATTATTAATATTTGTTATTATTAAACATCAGTGCTCTCAAAACCAATTACGGGCCGCTCTCTGAGCAAGAGCCCGTTCTGGCATAAGGCAGCTCAATCAAAAATATCATAAAACTCTCAGAATTAACCACAATTTGAACATTCATCATTTCCTGTTTCTTCTGCGTGACCAAGCCTCTGAAAAGCGCCTCATTGGTGTGGTCGGTATGGTGTTGGCGTGCCACCTCGGTGGCCGCGAGCTCGATTCTCCGGCATTCCATTGAGGAGTGGGAGATGTTATTTCCGGTGATATTAGTTCGGAAGTCACGTAAAAGCCGTTGGTCCCGTTGCTGAATAACCAATGGTTCCATGCAACGTAAAAATACCATACAGACAAACAAACCTCTGAAGCCACGTGTTCATCTTTTCCCTTTTCGTTATAGTCTAAACACGTCGCTAAGTTCTCTCCTGCCAACCGTAACTTCCTAAGTCTTCCGGCAGATGTCTCTCGTACCAATAATTTTCTTAAAACTCTTGTTATTTTCCATCTTTAGTAATTATACCGAACTAATGCGGTTGTCTATGTAATAATTCCTCTTATTTCCGAGAAGGCGTTCGCCTCAAAGGTCGGAAGAGACTAAAAGAAAGGTAAAATACCCTTTCTAAGCCTAAGTAGCTTCCCGGAATCGTTTTTCTAGAAAACAGTAGGCTATTAATGAACGTTTTAATTAGACAAGGCCTCCATAGTCCACGAGGCTCCTTTGAAGCCCTAATTTTCCGCGGAAGTGAGCATCATAGTTTATAAAATGATAGGATCATAATTGGCCGACATTTTAATTCATACGAGAGCGGCCCGGCGCACCGCCCCCCCCCCCCCCACCCCCCCCCCCCCCCCTCCTTTTTTGTTTTTTTTTTTTTTCACTTTGTGGCCTCGAGAGCAAAAGAGAAAAGTCCAATTTCTTGATGGCCGGGTATATTGTGGTAATTAGTATTTGTTTTCAGCTTCCCGGCAAACTGCAAACCCGGCTCTTTAGGGCTTAACTGGAAAATTATCTTCCCCCTCGTCCCCTCTGCGGAGCGAACGTAATCCCTTGATAATGATGGTTAATTCCGGAGAATTAATCATGCCTTCTAGTTATTCCCGGGATCTTCTGCCCCCGCCCCCCCCCCCCCCCCCCCCCCCCCCCCCCCCCCTCCCCCCCCCCCCTCTCCCACTTTGCAAAGGACGATCTTTTACCGAGGTTTTTTTTGATTTTTGATTTTGTCCTTTTCTTTTCTGGTGTTCTTTGTTCAAGGCCGGAGCGTGATAGCAAGGTCAAATATACAGACGCCCACACAAGGATGATTATATAACGCTCACGTAAATGAAGACTAAAATCCAGGTTAATTATATTCTTAGACATGAAATCTATTAAGAGGTTTTCGAGATCTTGCTGCTCTCTGGTTTTCGTGAGAGATGGGCTGAGTTACGAAAGTCTTCTCCTCAGTTTGATAGTCAGGAAACGTAGTACTTATTGTGAATTTTGTTCTTGAATAATAATAATAATAATAATAATAATAATAATAATAATAATAATAATAATACTTTTATTAAAAGTAATGGCTACTTCAGCAGCGTTACACTTGTAGAGATTCTTCTCTATTTTGCGAATAGCGGCTTTTTCAGTGCTACTTAAACAGGCTAGTAGAGCGCCTATAGAGGTCATGGTAAAATACAGGGTGAATTTTACAGATAAACTATGATACCATAGTTTATCTGTAGAGAAGAATCTCTACAAGTGTAACGCTGCTGAAGTAGCCATTACTTTTAATAAAGTATGCTTGAGAGAGGGTCTGCTTCTATTCTTCTCTATTCTGCGAATAGCGGCTTTTTCCTTGCTACTTAAACAGGCTAGTAGAGCGCCTATAGAGGTCATGGTCAAATACAAGGTCAAAATAGGTGTATATACTTGAATTTTACAGACAAACTATGATATCATAGTCATCAATGTCATTTTCTCTCTCTCTCTCTCTCTCTCTCTCTCTCTCTCTCTCTCTCTTTCTTTTAAAGCGAGCTTTCGTCTGGAGCTGCCAGACATCCTCGGTAATAATAATAATAATAATAATAATAATAATAATAATAATAATAATAATAAGGTTTTAAGATGTTGTTGCTTTTGATTGAGTTGGCCTTATGTCAACACGGGCTCTTGGTCATGCGTAGAGCAACCCGTAATTGGTTTTAAGAGCACTGATGTCTAATGATGATAATAATAAAAATAATAAGAGATGTAAAAGTGCAGTAAAATAAACAGGGAGACATTTATAAAGCAGGTATATCATTCCCTTCCAAAATGTGAAAACTGAAGCTATGACATTCCACTGAGTCCTATTTGTCTTCAATTTCACGTAGTGAAGTTTAGCAATAAATATTTCCATAAAAAAAGAGCTTCAGCCTGATGGCTTGAATAGGTGATTGAATTAATTAGTATATTTAGAAAATGAATCCATAGTCGCTCGTTGATTAGTCGATTGAATTTTTGAAGGGTTGCTAGTAAAACTAACTGTAAAAAAGATAAAATAGCTTTAAAATGTTACAATTGAAGGGTTATTTACCTCGACGTATTAACTACTGAGTAACGACGAGGTGGGATTTGTTACCTCATAAAATTCACATATTACTGACTGAGGAAATGCCTTACATATCCATTAGTTTGAAGGAACAAGTAATTCATTCTTTAAAAGGGAAAAATAAACGAAAGGGAGAATAAAACGTGGAAATAAAATCCTCAATGCCACCAAAATGAATCCAGATGACACACGGCGAACGATGGATGACCGAAATCGGCATAATAATAAAAGGTGACCTCCGGTTTCGGATAATGAGCCAGAAAATTATTGATTGATGGTTGAAGCTGGCACAGCGATATGGAACGCATCATTAGTTGCGGTTTTCATAAAGTCGACTGTGATATGACGTCGGAAAAATTGCAACCTGGTCAAGATTTTTAAGGGAGAAATTGATGGTTATAACGTAGCAGTGTTTGATTCTAGGTTTATTTTGAGTTATTGATCGCCGTAGTCATGGTATTTTTTTTTTATTCGACGGCAGAATTGCAAAAAACAATTTCTCTCTCTCTCTCTCTCTCTCTCTCTCTCTCTCTCTCTCTTCTCTCTCTCTATACCAATCATTTTCTTAGTTTTTTTCCACTAATTTTTATTGTAGCTCGAAGCTTCCTTATCTTGAGTTGTGTAAGAATAATGTTTTTTTCTTTTTTTGCGAAGTGCATCGTGCACAAATAATATATTAGATCTTTATGCGCTTTATTCACATACTCTTATGAATTCCTAAGCGACTGATTTAAACAAACCCAAACTTTTAACTCATCGTATCTGTACTTTTGCAAATTGAAACCTTTGAATCAATCATTCGTAAATCTAGGTGGAGTAGAGATCATGGAAGAAGGTATTCTTCGTTCTCATACTTTGATCGACTTGGCAAGCTGATCTGATGCACTTGCTAGAGTTCAGAAGACGTTCTTTTGAAAATAATTTTGAAACTCTGTGTGTGATTAAGATATCCCAAATGATTACAATGCATTTGCAAAATGGTTGTGTGTGGAGTCGTAATCAGTGACCTTTGTCATAATCGCATTTGCATCATCCCTGATTCGTGGCAATTTTCGGCAGCTGGCCTGATTTGAGGTTGTCCTAAATGCTTCGTTTAGAATAAAGATCCAAAATGAAACACGCGAATAAAGCATTACGAAATATAAATGGAAAAACAAATACAAATTCTTGTAAAGTGGCCAGTCATATTTGATTGCAATGGACTTCTGATTCGGTTGATGTCAAATCCAAATAGGTCATTGGATCTGTTGAAGAATTTATCGCATGTATCTTGAAATCTTCGCTTATTAGAGTGAATTAAATCAATGAAAATAACATTCAAAAACTAGTAAATGCATGAATGAGCACACAAAACAAAATTCGTAAAAGAATAATCCTGTAAAACTGTTTTACAATACTCTGTTACACAACCCCTTCTTCTTTTTTTTCTTTACCCCCTTCTGGTTTCTGTTACTCCGATGACTCTGGGATCATGAGGTTTCACGATGTGTAGAGGCAATTCTCGGTTTTTAAGCCAAAGGGATTCATTCGCTCGCTTTCCCTCACCCTTTCTTTCCCTTTCTCTTCCCGAGAGCTCGGAGAAGGGAATGTTTGTTCACTTCCTCGGAAAAGGAAGAAGAAGAACAGAACAACAAGAAGTAGAAGGAAAGGAAGAAGATATTCGATACCCTCTCCTTCCTTTGCCAGCGTCTACCGACCTTGAGATAATATATATATATATATATATATATATATATATATATATATATATATATATATATATATATATATATATATATATCGAGCTACAATGTCCTTTAATATCTAATTATCTCTACCTCGGTTAATTAATATATTTTCATATATGCTTAACCGAAGGGGAATTTTTTCTCGATAATAGACTTGCCTGGACCGGGGTGCGAACCACGGAGCCTTTGAAGTCCAGGAACGTCAGTGAGGCTTTTACCTACCACACCACCACAAGAGGTAAAAGCTTCACTGACGTTCCTGGATTTGAAAGGCTCCATGGGTTCGCGCCCCGGTCCAGGCAAGTCTATTATCGAGAAAAAAAAATTTTCCCCTTCGGTTAAGCATATATGAAAATATATTAATTCCGAGGTAGAGCGAATTAGATATTAAAGGACATTGTAGCTCGATATATATGTATAATGAATCACGGAAATGTGATATGACTTATATATATATATGCACACACATACACACACACACACACACACACACACACACATATATATATATATATATATATATATATATATATATATATATGACTGGTACAAATTTTCTGTTACAACAGAATTCCATACAATAAGAGGAACCCATAAAAACGCCAATAGATAGAAAGTAAGTACTACGTTATATTTGAGAGACTGCTGTCTGAAATATAGTACTACATTTCTATACATTGACGTTTTATGGGCTCCTTTTATTTTATATATATATAGATATATATATATATATATATTATATATATATATATATATATATATATATATACATTCTCCTCATTCTCTATTTTCGAGGAATATGTCTGTTTATTTTCATTCCACAGTGTTTCAGCTATTTTCATCACCTAAATTAATTTTTTTAAAATTCCGCTTTCCTTTTATCGTCCCATTTTCATTAACAGTGTCATTCCATTATGAAGGCGGGGGGGGGGGGGGGGGGGATAGCATGCCTGGTGAGTCTAATTTATCATAGTTGAGATCAATTTATTGAGAAAGTGGATTCAGAACGGCGTTCAGTGTATAGGTATGTGAAACCCTAGCCATAGGAAATACCATAAATGGTGTATATTTGCTTACCTGGTGACATGAAGGATGCGAAGACTGTAGCAATAAGCATTAATATTCTTAATTAAATTTACCTATATGCATCTAACAGTTTAAACAGCTGGGAAATGGATTTTGATTCCACTGGGGCATTTTAATTTTACCCATATTGAAATGGTAAAGCTAAACTGCATTTAACACGTATATTTTTGTTTATTTTTTATACGGAAGAGGTACGTAATTAACACTTGTTATACTGATACTAGTTTGAATATTCGAGGTTTCTGATATTTATGCTCTGTCTATGAAGCTCTGTTTGCGCATACTAATGAGTTTGTAAAGGGCCCGGGATTAGCTCAAATATGACATATCTGGTTAACCTTCATTTTACTTTGCATTTACAAAGCTCTCTCTCTCTCTCTCTCTCTCTCTCTCTCTCTCTCTCTCTCTCTCTTTCAAAAAAAAAAACCTAATTCCTGGTAATCCACGTTGCCTAGCTTATTTCGCAAAAATAAAATAGAAAAAAAAATCAGGAACACATTAAGCAGCCGAGGTTTCTTTTATTCAACGAGTTTACCCTCTTCCATGAAAGTTGTGAAGAGATTAAACAAAGCTCCCGCAAATACTTCAACCTCTAATGCTTCGAGAGAGAGAGAGAGAGAGAGAGAGAGAGAGAGAGAGAGAGAGAGAGAGAGAGAGAAAACTTGCTCGCATCCTTTTGCATTTGATATGAGGCTTCGAAAACATCTGGGTGGAATCCGCGGTTATTTCGTGCGGAAAAAAGAATGATTGAGTTTTCCCAAAGGAAATCTGGATGATTTTTAACATCAGTGATATGTCGTTAAATAATGGTATCACGTAATAATGAATAATAATGATTAGATTGTTGAATAGTACTAGCATATATTAAATAATCAGTAATAGTATTTTTATGACGATTTGTTTTAAATAACTGAATTTTTCTTGTTATTTATTCGGTATAACTATTCTTTCTTTTTATATAAAAAAATCTGGATGATTTTTAACAAGAGTGATATGTTGTTAAATAATGATATCCCTTAATAATGAGCAGTACTATTAGATTAGTAAATAGTAATAGCAAATATTAAGTGATCAGTTATAGTATTTTTATGACGATTTGTATCTCTTAATAATGAATAATAATGATTAGATTATTAAATACCATAAGCAAATATTAAGTAATCAGTAATAGTATTTGCATGACGATTTGTTTTAAATAACTGAGTTTATATTGTTATTTATTGGGTATAACTATTCTCTCTTTTTATAAAACAAAATTAACAAAAAACCATCCGCTGTTATCCTACGAATATAATAATTCTCCAAAGTGGGAATTTATTATTATTATTATTATTATTATTATTATTATTATTATTATTATTATTATTATTATTATTGTTATTATTATTATTATTATTATTATTATTATTAGGGAAAAACTCTCTATCACGAGAGTATATATAATGTTCTAAAGGGTCCACAATAATACAAAGTGTAAAAAGTCCGAGTATAATTTTGAAGACTTTGCAGAGAGCTTTCGAACCCTTCCCTGGGTTCATCTTCAGTCCAAAAAAGATGAACCCAGGGAAGGGTTCGAAAGCTTTCTGTAAAGTCTTCGAAATTATACACGGACTTTTTACACTGTATTATTGTGGACCCTTTAGAACATTATTATTATTATTATTATTATTATTATTATTATTATTAATATTATTATTATTATTATTATTATTCACAGTAGCTGACACAACCGTATCGGGGCATTTGTACAAGCTAATTGTAGCTAATTACTTATAACTAACTACCTTTCATCAAAATAAAGCGGGTCAAGTAGATTTTAAAATCTGAATTATTTTCTTCTGTCACACCTAGATATATCACACGATTATCATATATTCAAATCGGTGGAATGGGTAATTAACACGAAATTGGCAATATATATGAAAATGGAATCGGCAGATCAGTACAGTAATTATGTTTTACAAAATCAGTACAAGACGAGTAACATCTTATTCCTAGCATAGACCTAACGTTTACATTTAGATGTTTAGATGTTAATATCATAAATTAATCTTACAATGCTGAAGTTTAGGTCCGCCAAAGGCATATTACCACTTGAAATATGTCGCTAAGTTTTGTTGTGATTTGCAGGCTTATTTATTATTCTTATTCATTTCTTTTTATTTTGTTTATTTGTATCTTTTATTTATTTTTGCAACAGATAAACGCGTAAAGATATGATCATTCTTCTCCTTTCATCCGTTCATAGTATTCTAAACATTATACTCTGCCGCCATATCAGCGGGTCCATCAAACAAAACATTTCCTCTAAGCTCTCTACTTTTTTTCTCTCTCTCTTTCCATTTATTCGGAGCAATCAAAAACAAAGGGACGGGAATGATTAGCATCGCATTTGTGAATATTCAGTAAGAGCAAGTAGGCTTTGTCTGGTCTCGCCGATGCCATTTCATTTGCATATATATTATTTTGGACCTTTTTTGTTTAATATGTTAATGGATGCGGTGTAATTGCAATGAAGCCTGTCACAGAATATCCCTTCTCTTTTATTTCTCATTAGATCTCGCTTTTTTAGAAACAGGAAAAAGGAAGACGAATTCATCCTTATGTCAAGGATCCGTCCCGTTTTTTAAATGGGATTATAGCATAAAGAGCTGCAGATGGAAAATTTTTATTTTTATTCTATCTCCAGTCCCTTGACACATTAACCTTGAAATGCTAAAAGCCTTTATTATCATAATTAAACTGAACGCATTCTAATATAAGAATTCAACGTTTGATTAAGTTGTGTCGACATCGTCAGTTGATCGGAGATAAAAACACAAGAAGGATAGGATTATTAATTAAAACCATTCAATTAATCGATCAACCTGTAATGTTATGTATGTATACAAAATAGCTAAGAACTGAAAAGAAATTATGGTAGGCATTTGTGGTACTTTGTTAGTCTCAACACCTGCCGCTATAACTGTACTGATTATATTAGTATTGATTATTAGTATAGATGGCTGCCAGTAGGTCTTATTCAGCAATCTTTTTCTTTTGGAGGTGGGCGGTAACATAAGTCCGAGACTTGAGTAACTTAATCAAGGAATAATATTACTGAAACTTCCCTCGTGATTTTGAAGTGCGTCTTTTCTCGTGTTCTCATACATAACCACGCGTTTATCACAAAAGAAATAATTCATCCAACATTTAGACTTGTGGTTAGGGCAGGAGACCTCAATTAAGAATCAGTATTAGGGAACTTGCATCAAAGCTTAGGAGTCTGATGAGAGAGGCTGGGTAAGAATGAGGGCAGAGAACCCAACACCAATGATGGCATTTTCGATTGCTTGGGTGATGTGTCCGAAATAAATCAGGTACGACTATGTATCAGTATTTTCAAAACCCGAGGTTCTCTCCTCATTTATCTAACTATTTTCCGACCACCGGGAATCTCTCCTTATTTATTTACCTATTTTCCGACCACCGAGGTTCTCTCCTCATTTATTTACCTATTTTCCGACCACCGAGGTTCTCTCCTCATTTATTTACCTATTTCCGACCACCAAGGTTCTCTCCTCATTTATTTACCTATTTTCCGACCACCAAGGTTCTCTCCTCATTTATTTACCTATTTTCCGACCACCAAGGTTCTCTCCTCATTTGTTTACCTATTTTCCGACCTCCGAGGTTCTCTCCTTATTTATTTACCTATTTTTTGACCACCGAGGTTCTCTCCATGTCTATTTACCTATTTTCCGACCACTGAGGTTCTTTCCTCATTTATTTACCTATTTTCCGACCGCCGGGATCTCTCCTCATTTATTTACCTATTTTCTGACCACAGAGGTTTTCTCCTTATTTATTTACCTATTTTCCGACCTCCGAGTTCTCTTCTTATTTATTTGCCTATTTTCCGACCACCGAGGTTCTCTCCTCATTTATTTACCCATTTTCCGACCACCGAGGTTATCTTCTTATTTATTTACCTATTTTCCGACCACCGAGTTCTCTTCTTATTTATTTGCCTATTTTCCGACCACCGGGAATCTCTCCTTATTTATTTACCTGTTTTCCGACCACCGAGGTTATCTCCTTATTTATTTACCTATTTTCCGACCACCGAGATTCTCTTCTTATTTTTTACTTATTTTCCGGCCACTGGGAATCTCTCCTCATTTATTTACCTATTTTCCGACCACCGAGGTTCTCCTCCTTATCTATGTACTTTTTCCTACCACCAGAGGTTCTCAATCCTCACTTATTTAACACCTATTTTCCGACCACCGAGGTTCTCTCCTTATCTATTTACCTATTTTCCGACCACCGAGGTTCTCTCCTTATCTATTTACCTATTTTCCGACCACCGAGGTTCTCTCCTTATCTATTTACCTATTTTCCGACCACCGAGGTTCTCTCCTTATCTATTTACCTATTTTCCGACCACCGAGAATCTCTCCTCACTTATTTACCTATTTTCCGACCACCGAGGTTCTCTCCTTATTTATTTACCTATTTTTTAACCACCAAGGTTCTCTCCTTATCTATTTACCTATTTTCCGACCACCGAGGATCTCTCCTCATCTATTTACCTATTTTCCGAACACCAAGGTTCTCTCCTCATTTGTTTACCTATTTTCCGACCTCCGAGGTTCTCTCCTTATTTATTTACCTATTTTCCGACCTCCGAGGTTCTCTCCTTATTTATTTACCTATTTTCCGACCAAAGAAGTTCTCTTCTCATTTATTTACCTTTATTCCTACCACCAAAGTTCTCTACTCATTTATTTACCTATTTCCCGACCACAGAAGTTCTCTTCTCATTTATTTACCTTTATTCCGACCACCGAAGTTCTCTACTCATTTATCGACCAACGAAGTTCTCTCCTCATATATTTACCTATTTTCCGACCACCGGGATAAACCAAAATCCTTTAGCTTCTTCATAAAATAGTGAGAAAAAGGGTAAGGATTAGACATCCTTCTTCTGGAAACTTCCACAGAAAAGTTACTCCCTCAGCGTCGCTGTAAAAGAAAGAGAGAGAGAGAGGGAGAGAGAGAGAGAGAGAGAGAGAGAGAGAGAGAGAGAGAGATCAAGTTACAGTCCGCTAAACTAAACATTTTTTATTTCTGTATTCCGGGATTTCCTTTGTTCTAATGCTGCTGAGTTGCACGACTGGAATATGATAAAGCGGACACAGTCCTGGAATATGATAAAGTGGAGACAATCCTGGAATATGATAGAGAGGAGACAATCCTGGCATATAATGAAGCGGAGACAATCCTGGAATTTGATAAAACGAAGACAACCCTGGAATATGATACAGTGAAGACAACCCTGGAATATGAGATGGCGGAGACAATCCTGGAATATGATGAAGCGGAGACAATCCTGGAATATGATAAAGTGGAGACAATCCTGGCATATGATGAAGCGGAGACAATCCTGGAATATGATAAAGAGGAGATAATCCTGGCATATGATATAGCGGAGAAAATCCTGGAATATGATACATCGGAGACAATCCTGGAATATAATAAAGTGGAGGCAATGCTGGAATATGATAGAGTGGAGACAATCCTGGCATATAATGAAGCGGAGACAATCCTGGAATATGATAAAGCGAAGACAACCCTGGAATATGATACAGTAAAGACAACCCTGGAATATGATATAGCAGAGACAATCCTGGAATATGATGAAGCAGAGACAATCCTGGAATATGATAAAGTGGAGACAATCCTGGCATATGATGAAGTGGAGACAATCCTGGAATATGATAAAGTGGAGACAACCCTGGCATATGATGAAGTGGAGACAATCTTGGAATATGATAAAGTGGAGACAATCCTGGCATATGATACAGCGGAGAAAATCCTGGAATATGATGAAGTGGAGACAATCCTGGAATATTATAAAGTGGAGACAATCCTGGCATATGATGAAACGGAGACAATCCTGGAATATGATAAAGTGGAGACAATCCTGGCATATGATGAAGTGGAGACAATCTTGGAATATGATAAAGTGGAGACAATCCTGGCATATGATACAGTGGAGAAAATCCTGGAATATGATGAAGTGAAGACAATCCTGTAATATTATAAAGTGGAGACAATCCTGGCATATGATGAAACGGAGACAATCCTGGCTTATGATAAAGGGGAGACAACCCTGGCAAATCTTGGTTTCTTACACATTTTTAGTGTTGAAATATATAGCAGTTGTCAGTGGAACGGTTCTTGCAATAACTCCAGTAATTCCAGTAATTAAAATCTCGAGCTCGCTACCGAAGTGCGTAAACGTAAAAGACTTCGGAGGGTTATCAGTTCGAATGACTACGGGACCTAATAGCATGAATATCGACACCAATTTCACGAGGAGGACGGTAGTAAAATATTTTAAGCCATCTGCAGTGACAATATTGCAATATGCATTTATATCTCTAATGAGACTTTCACTCCCTCTCTAGATTAAACTCTCTCTCTCTCTCTCTCTCTCTCTCTCTCTCTCTCTCTCTCTCTCTGATACGGAGGATATTTGCACAAAGGACTTACTTCTCCCTCAATATGGAAGCACCAGCAGGGAGATTAACTATAATGGAAAAGCAATGTAGTAATATTCGCTATATGATATTGTCATTCTGGGATTTAATGAATTTAGCAGCTGCCGATCTGAGGATGCGTGTGAATACGTACTATATGCTCCTTCTTTCTCTCTCTCTCTCTCTCTCTCTCTCTCTCTCTCTCTCTCTCTCTCTCTCTCTCCATTTTATCACACGCACAGACAGAAAAAGACAAAAAGTTACACACTATATGTATATATATATATATATATATATATATATATATATATATATATATATATATATATATATATACATACTATATATATATATCACATGACCCTGATTCATATATACGCATTAAGCTACAAATGTCCTTTAATATCTAATTCGCTCTACCTCGGAATTAATACATTTTCATATATGTTAACCGAAGGGGAAATTTGTTAGTTGATAAGAAATTTCTTATCAACTATACTATAGATATATGTGTATCTGTGTCAGGGCACTTGTCCTCATACATGAAAGTGATAGCAAGCATACTTTTCTGAACCACTTGATGCATAAATTCAAAGAAGCGCTGAATCGGTGGAAAAGATGAACACGCAGAGATACACTATTAATCATCTCTTTTGACGCAGCATCGAACTGATATCGAGGTGAGAAGTGATTGACCGGTTCTCAAACTTTGCTGAACTTGTCAAAACTCCACTCACTCCCTCACTCTACGTGAACTTCCGAACCACGTCGAGAGTGAACTTCTATCACCAGAAATACACATCTCTCACTCCTCAATGGAATGGCCGAGAATCGAACCCGCGACCACCGAGGTGAGAAGCAAACACCAAACCAACCACGCCACTGAGGCGCCTTCCCTCTCGTTGAGTCTCGTTTTAATTTCAAAAATAGATGATGAAGAGGAACCATATATACTTGATATATATTGATTTAGGTCACCTGTATCATTTATTACTTGGTATTTGGAAGTCATTTAAAATGGTCTTTTACGCCAGTCATTTTCATGCATTGAATAATGCTAGCGTGTAAACGTTTCTGAAAGTTTAGTTCCAGTTAGGTCATTTTCTATATAGCAGTTATAAAGTCTAGATCTAGGCAGATGCTCTGACTAGAATATTTTGCTCTTAACATTTATCATTTGGTCATGAGGTTCTTTTCACAAACTGCATAACTCACGGTGAAATGCAAAAGATTCCTAGTCCCAGATGAAATTCGTGTTCTGACAAATATAAAAACGCCTTCATAAGCTTTTAAAGAAATTGAAGTATTCACTCTGCATCATCAAAACTGAATTATAATGATCCCTATTTCAAAAGCGATAGAGGAATTACTTTGAGGTTTCATCCGTTAATACATTCGTTGTTTATTTAATTGACCCTCATCAATATGTATATATTTTCTTCGCACGACATAACTTTTCACATATGATCACCCTATTTTGCACAGACGTACTGTGATAATGATGATTACACGAAACAAAAATTTAAAAAAGTAGTCAAGTACCTTCCAATAATCATACTACTTTGCTGTGACGTAGCGCAATAATAATGGTATACCAAAAAAAACCTGTTTTTCCTTAGGGAAAAAGAAACAAAACACGTATTCCATACCAATCTTTTATAAGCAGCATATAGAATTCTAAATGAAGCCTGGATGTTCAGCGAAGCATTTGCTAACTGAAGTATTTGCCGAAGCTTTGTTTAATCTCTTCATAACCTTCATGAAAGAGGGTAAACTTGTTGAGAAAAATTGCCTTGGGTTCGTATTATGTTCTTAAATCTGATTTTTTTTTTTTTTTGAGGGGGGTCGGCTAAAAAAATATTCATGGTTTATCTAGCCGGAGAGAGATAGAGAGAGAGAGAGAGAGAGAGAGAGAGAGAGAGAGAGAAGGTAGCGGATATTATTCCTTTTGATTCTGGCACAGACAGACAAGTACAAAGAGAAATGAAAGCGTAGGATATGATAGGCACACATAGGGAGAAATGAAGTGGTACATAATTTTCTTTAATCAAATAATTGAGAAATGTGCAGAATATGCACGACAGAGAAACTGCAGCTCTTGGTGAGTGTACGGAATAACTTGAGAAAACTTTAAATGTCAGCTTCTGGCTTTTATTTTTTTATTTTTATTTTATTGTGGAATATGTCCCAAGGATATGAGGAGAATAGACCAATACTCTAAACCTGTTAATTATGGTTATATATGGGTTTGAAGACGTTATGAGATGAAATACTGTCTTGCATTGTTATCTTTGCAAAGACTGTGAGACGCAAATGGCCACAAGACTTTATTATAAAAGGAGAGGTATGGAAACGGGACTTCATCCGAATGGACAAAAAAGAGAAATATGTCGCGAACTGTTTATTTAAGATGATATTGAACTTCATAAGATGTTTTTATTGGGAAATGTATGCACCCTTGGGCTGTTTCTGAACGAATAAAATGCTCCTTATCAAAACAAAAGAGACGCCCAGATCTCTGTGGAAAGCTTGCGTTTATAACAATAAGAACTGAGCTAATAATTCCACCAGATATATCTTGAGATTTTGTTTATTTAGACATTAGATTACATGTAATATATTTATATATTATAATATAGATATATCTATATATATATCTATTATTTATATTTTATAAGATCTATCTATACATATATATATATATATATATATATATATATATATATAGATATATAGAGAGATAGGATATAAATAATATAGATAGATATATTTATTATATATATAGAGATATATTATATATTATATATATATAATAATATATAATATATATATATATATCTATCTCTATTTATCTAATATATATATATATTATAATATATATATATAGATAGATATATATAGATAGAAATATATCTATATATATATATATTATATATATTATATATATATATATTATAAGATATATATATATATATATATATATATATATATATATAATATCTATCTATATATATCTATCTATCATATTATATAATTAAGATAATATATATTATTATCACATAGATATATATAGATAGATAGATATATATAGATAAGATTATATATATATATATATATAATAATATATATCTATAATATATATATCTATATATATTTATTATATATAATCATTCTATCTATAATACTACATCGTCTATATAATTATCTATATAGATATATAATATATATGTATATATATAATATATATATATATATATCTTCTAGAGATATGTCATATATAGATAATATATATATAGTAATATAATATAATATATATATGGAGAGAGAGAGAGAGAGAGAGAGAGAGAGAGAGAGAGGCAGACAGGTCACCGTGCACAAATTCCTCCAAATAATTCTCTGTAATGATGAATATGCATCAAGCGTAACAGAAAGATCCCATACCGCTGTTTGATAATCCGCAATTCAGGAATTCCCCATTTATATGCTAAATACCAGCCTACAGTATATATCTCATTAAAATAAAACATTTGTCAACAGCATAGACCCCTTAAATCTAATATATATACAACAGGTTTCGTTTAACATTGTTTGCTTGATCATTTCCCCCTGAAACTACTATGTCAGATTTTCGAAATAAAATAATGGAGAATTTTTTCCGGATTAAAGATGCATTCAATTTCACTCCATATATTAGTTTTATGATTATTGATATGATTTCCTCCACCCCCTCCACCCCTACAAGAAGTGAAGTAGTCATCAAATAAATATTTTATTTCGAAGTGAATCTTTACAAATGTATTCTAAGATGATATATATATATATATATATAATATATATATATATATAATATATATATATATATATATATATATATATATATATATGTATATATATATATATATATATATATACATACATACATACATACATATGTATATCGGTACATGTATGTACATATATAGGTATGCATATAAATAAATTTGTCAAGCATGGGAAACTTTAAAGAAAAAACAAGAAATTAGATCTCATTTATATCATTCTAATGTTATCTTCATATTCAGCACAGCCTTGTTTGTATTATTTCTTTTTATAACATTAAAATAAGAAAAAAAAAACGAGTAATCCGGGAACTAATTTGATAGGGTTGTCCAGAGTTCACTTTGCTAGCATATGACCTCTAAACTAATAATTGCGATTGACAAATCTATTCAGTAGCGCCTCAGTGGCGTGGTTGGTATGGTGTTTGCTTCCCCCCTCGGTGGTCGCGGGTTCGATTCTCGGCCATTCCATTGAGGAGTGGGAGATGTGCATTTCTGGTGATAGAAGTTCACTCTCGACGTGGTTCGGAAGACACGTAAAGCCATTGGTCCCATTGCAGAATAACCACTGGTTCATGCAACGTAAAAACACATTATATAAACAAACAAACAAACAAATCTATTCAACCTGACCTTGACCCTGACTGTATTCTCTGCCGAGCGATTTCCATGAAAAAAGAAGAGCCTCTTATATGCCAGAAAATACGGCTTACGTAATTAGTGGTAAATATGTATAATTACCAATTTGGCTGTTGAAAGGGGATAATTACTAGCAAGTTTATTATATTTACCGGTAATTACATATTACGAACGAAGGCTTTATGGTAAGAGTATTAATTTAATACTTAGTCAATGATATAGTGAAAATGAAATCTGAGTGGCTATGGAAAATATAATTGCAGCATTATTATAATAATAAATTATATAAAGCGTTTATATTTTTAAGAAACTTTCATTGTATAGTGGTTTTCTATAAGCAAAAATCACAATTCATTTATTAAGGAGACCGATTAAATAACCGTGGATTCGTAGGATTAAATATCAAGCTTTTATCAACACGAGAAAAGCTACTCATGTTAAGAAAGAGCCCTTCGTCCATGTTACATGACTTTTTACCGAAAAGAAGCAATTGCGCGGAATCACATAGATTAGTGAATTGGAAACCGACATCTTTTTGATATATGTCCTAAGATAAAATAATTAACGTCTTATGTCGGAAGATAACTAAAAACGAAAATAATAGTTCACATATAACGAGCTCATTGTCGATTATACCTAGTTATCGTTTTTAACGTAATAAAAAGTATAAAAACCATGATTAAAATAATAAGATATTTTATGTAAAAATAGCATAGGGGTAAGATTGATCTGATTGTTAAAAAAACAAATGTATATAGTTTTGAAAAGTAGAACAACTCCCAAAGGTTTCAACAAACACTCGGGATGTCAGATCAATGATATAAAAGACATAGCTATAATAATCTGCAAAGGTTAAGTACATATGCACTATACTAGAATCTTCTGTTAGGTGTTGAGAAAACGGAGATATACACTTTATAATGAGTTCAATACAGCTCGAAAATCCTCGTGCTTGAGAGTATTCTTAAAATCCACGTAAGAACGCGAGTGAAAACAGTCTTCGAAAACAAGTATTATCGTAGTTTGCACTCGCCTTCTTACGGGGATTTTATCATATTTACAATCAGTAAGAATTCGGCTTTTTTTTTAAGATCATGTAGTAAATAAAATCAGATAAACAGAAATAGCGAGCGTGAATTTTAAAACTTAAATACGTGCATGAAAAATTATTCTGTTAGGGTCCCAGACGGAAATCGAAAAGGACTCACGAGTTATCCAGACTCGTTGAAAAGGGATGAATACTTTGCAGGGATGAGTCCTGGATGCATGACCTACTTCGTCTCGCACTCTGGGTCTGAGAGAGAGAGAGAGAGAGAGAGAGAGAGAGAGAGAGAACCACTTGTATATAAATTTAACATTCCTTGTAAAATAGAAAGATTTTATCAACTGTTGAAATATAATGGTATGTTAAGAGTCGTCTATTACTTTGGTTTATTCCTTTTTCATTTAAATAGACATGTATATAGTAGATGGATAGATAGACAGATAGATACAGATGTTCTTTCAACTCGATAATGCTGTTATGCTTTTGAACATTACTACGCATGTATTTTCAATATAAGAATTATGAAGCATACATAACTGCAACGACATGTATGTATGTACATGCTTATACACAATGAATTAATCTGTTTTGTATATCATGAATATAACCAAATTGATTCCTATCAAATAAAACAATCCAACACTCACCTGGATGTGAAAGCATTGGCATAATTTGATTTGCTTCATCATCTCCATTATAGATGCATTGCCAATAGAGTAAACTAAGCTAACGTGATGGAGAAAGGGTTTGAAAAATACACAAGAGGGAAAGATAAAGGGAAGGACATCGAGGGATAGGGATGAAGTCCCCTCACCGTAAACATCCCATTGTCCCCGTCCCCAAAATTCCAGTACAGAATTCGGGGAGAGGGAAAAACAGCGGAGGAGAAGAAGAAGAAGAAGAAGAAAAAGAAGAAGAAGACCTTTGGCCAAAACCGAATAACTCCGGAGGCAAATTGACTCTAACGAAGCAAATTTCCCTCCCCAATACCCCCTCTTCCCCTCTCCGCCTCTTCCTCACCATCCTGAGAATAGACTTCATGCTTTCTCTCTCTCTCTCTCTCTCTCTCTCTCTCTCTCTCTCTCTCTCTCTCTCTCCTTTTTTTATAACCTTTTCGACCTCGGGAAATCTTTCCGGTGGGTTCTCCTCCTTCAAAGCTGTTCCTCAAAGGATTTGCCGAAAGGACTCCTGTAGGAAAACGTTTCCAGCTTTTATTCGCTTTCCTCCTGGAAGCAATTATCCCGTGTTTGTTAATGGTGCTTCGTTGTTCAGAAGAAGTTTCCCGCGAAACAGGGGCGCTCTGTGAACTGGGAATCTACCAGCAGTTAAAGGGACATTTTGTATTTCATATGTAGAAAAATATAATTGCAGCATTATTATATTAGACTGTTAGTTAGGAATTATCAAATTTTCTCTGAAAAATAGTATTCTACTTCGAATGAAGTGATGTATGTTATACCTCTCTCAGCTAGGATCACAATATCTGTTTAGCTATATCCAGTCACCTTATAAATCTATTGGTATATATAATTTTATGCGTCAGATCAGTGCAAAGTTATTTCAATAATTTTGTAATCTTTATTATTGTAGAGAGCAGTTGTTACAGGTTTCCTCTCCAGAGAGAACGAATCTTGTCTAAACTTAATCGACACGAATTGAAAAGCCCGATTAAGCATTGGCGAAGTCCAAAAGAGAAAGAGACAGTAAAAAATAGAGACGCACGATTTCACTTATATATCCAGAGGTCACAAGAGCCCTTTCGATTACTCTTTTGGGCGGGTGTTTTTTTTTTCCTTGCAGTTAACAAGCTTTGAAATGTTTGCCTTCTTTGCGTTTCCCCTACGCACAGTCTTTCCTATAGGAGTCACTTACATTGCTTCCCTAAGCAATATTATTTTCTTCTGCCTTTTTCATGAAAAACAGCCAGTACATATAATATAGTTTGATTGTAAGGCACATTTCAATTATTTCTGTTGCCATTGACCAGACATGCGTTTCTTTGTATAGCTGGCTTCTCGTTGTGGCATTTTCCATATAAAATGCAGTGTGGCATTCTCCTAATATAATGCAGTCCTTGTAACCACAACAGGACTGAAAATGAAACGGCGTAAAAAATCGCCCGTTTCACTAAAAGCAAAAGCAGCGAACCTTTTGGTGGACCTGTGAATTTATGAAGGAAACTCTCTCAACAGTCCCAAATATTTTAAACTAAGATTTTAGAGCGTAAATATTTAAAGAGGGGGAAGAAAACGAGGCTCCATTTTGACAAAACGTTTCTAAGAAAAAAAATGAAGTTACTTTTGTAATGTCTAGTTTAGCAAATGGCTCTCCCTCTTTCCTTCTCTCAAAATTCAGGAGTGGAATCATTTGGTAAAAAGAAGCGAGCGGTGAATTATATATATTCCACTTCCATTTCTGTGTAACAAACTCTATATTTCAGATCATGAAACTCACACTGATTAAGTCATTCTATGTTTATCTGGGATGAACTCTTTGTAAAATGTTAATCTGTAAACCTATGTGCATTAAAAAGATTATGTTCCTTTACTCGGTCGAATATTGAATACTCATCTATGACACGGTACCCTTTTAGTTTTCAATAATAATTATTTTGGTAAAACAGACACTACTCTTTATATATTTACGCAATTTGTTTTATTGTATCTCATTACAAGGCTATTACTTTAATAATATATATATATATTAGATATATGTGTGTGTGTGAATATATGTATATGAGAATTATATAGAGGTATTCTAACAGCCCTTGATATCTAAGATTATGAGATAAGAAGAAAAACTTCGAATTCAGT
Source organism: Macrobrachium nipponense (assembly GCF_015104395.2). Lineage (NCBI taxonomy): Eukaryota > Metazoa > Arthropoda > Malacostraca > Decapoda > Palaemonidae > Macrobrachium > Macrobrachium nipponense. The sequence continues at coordinate 65,133,848 of NC_061096.1, forward strand.
GAGACGGACAAAAAGCCCTTTTGACCAAAGGTAACAAATTCTTCTGTCTTGAATCAGAAGGTCCTCAGTGCCACCAAACGAAACAACATGTGGTAATTAGCATTTTGGATACTTAAGATATCCAACAATAGCTTACTATTATAAAGTAACACCTTTCAAATAATAGAAAAAGACGGATAGTTTTTTGATGATAGATAATCTGAAATCATCATATGGAATTTTAAAATTTGTGGAAGCAAACCTTTCACATTTACACCTTTAATACCTCTTGAAAATGGCTAGACTCGATATTTTAACATATTCCAAGAGTAAATTAAAAGAACATCATTCTCTGTTTTTGTTTGCGTTTGCGGCATTAAATTCTGGAATTTTTAGTAAGAGAATTCATGCGAATTCCATCCCACAAAAAACAATTAAAAGCTATTTCATTTTATCTAAGTTTCGTAAATATATAAATGCTATCTTTAGTAGTAGTTAATTGCCAATAAGAATATTTCTCGCATTCCGCCATCTCCTATATTTTCCACGAGCTAAGAATAGCGATATCATTAGCAAACAGCCGGTAATTGCTTTCTTCATGAATAGAAAATGCGCGATATTTACCCAAGATCTTGCAGCGAATCCTTTGAGGAGTAGCTTTGAAGGAGAATCTGTCATCAGATTACAAAGGCTTCCTCCAGGAAAGATACTTGAGGTCAAAAGGCCAAAGGGAGGGAAAGAAAATAAAATTATTTTTGGGAGAAGGAAAGGCTGCAGAAGGAGGAGGCGTCTCCGAGAAATTAATTTCTCCTTTGTAATGATCAGGTATTCAAACGGTCCTCAGAGCTTCGCTCTGCAAAAGTCCTCGCAGGATTTTAATATCAAAGTGCGTATTGTTTACACAAGAGGTATTTCTTCTCTCTCTCTCTCTCTCTCTCTCTCTCTCTCTCTCTCTCTCTCAAGTTGCTAAAGCAGAAACTGCTCCACATCGCTCTCAAATTTTATATCACCATGTTTACGTTGCTTAATCTTGTCTGTTGTATTAACTTGAAGAAAAAATTAACTTTTCCCTATTTCGGTGCCGTATTTTTTCAGTCGTACTTCATATAAATTTAGAAAAAAAAACACCCTAGAAAAATCATAAAAATTTCAAATTTTTCTTCCATGGAAGCGAGAATTGTATTAGTTTGGAGAATTAAATGAGAGGAATTTGTAAAAGCGTGTTTAACCTAAACGTTTTTATAGATTAATTTTTTATCTGTTATATTTAAGATGTCTGATATTTAAAAAAAAAAGAATTTATTTTCTATTAAAAGTGAAAGAATAAGCTAAGAGAGGTAACCTGTCGGAGTTATAATTACTGAGAGAGAGAGAGAGAGAGAGAGAGAGAGAGAGAGAGAGAGAGAGAGATTTTATAAACCACGTTTTCTCTAATGGCAAAACATGTGCAAGGAAAATCATGTACTTGGAAGGTGTTTTTTTATTTTATAACCGTGTCGTCGGTATATTTATGGAAAAACATGTGCAAGAAAAATCATATATACTTGGAAATTTTTTTTTTTATTTTTTAATAACCGTGTCGTGAAACTTTTGCCATGAAGTCTTTTTTTCGTATTATTAATTATTCTTTTCATATACTGGTTTTCAAGATTTTAAAGTCTTACTAAACGTTCAGAATGAAGAGTCACCAGGCCTCAAAGGGTATTTCCTGGTCATCGGTATGACCTACTTCCCCCATCTAGTATATATAGCACGTTTTTATTCTATTATGAGAGAGAGAGAGAGAGAGAGAGAGAGAGAGAGAGAGAATTCCCACAGATTACTGGAGCTAAAACGGTTCTTACGCCATAACCTTCCAACCGTTCAGTCACTAATACATAATATTCTGTATAGCAGTTTGTTATCTACTTTCCCTTAATTTTCTTCATAAAGTTTCGCTTTCTCCAAACTTCAATCTCTTCATCATCCTCAAACGGTTCCTCTCTTTTTCCTTTTTGCTTCAAATTATGCTCATTAGAATTTCCCAGGAAGAGTCGAGCAAATAATGAATTTTCATGGAAGAGGGTAATTACTCTGCAGGAATTTTCTTCATTAGAGCTTTATATTTACTCTGATTCTTTTCTCTCTTTTTGTGTGAATATATGCCTAATCTAAAGATAAGATAACGTAATATATGAAGGATATTAAATCTCTTGTTGAAAAATTCTCACTCTTATTGGCCTTCTTAAAGAACCTGTAAAGTAAGTAATTAACTTTTAATGCTTCAGCTTTTTATTAAAACAAAAAACTTAATTTTTCAATCATTTAAGTATTAAACTGTCCAAAGAAAATTTAAAAGGTGCGGCGTCTTCTTTAAGAAACTTCGTCCTAGCCCTAACGTGTTTGCCAACCAGATTATTCAGTATTTTAATCCCTTCTCTATAGATTGGAGTGTAAACTTTCAACATTATCATCTTTACCTATTTTGACAATCATTCTTCTATAACCAGAAATTTTCTATCTCATCATTTACACTACTCTTCATTATTATTTACATTGTTTTACATATAAACTATCCCATCAGGAAGACTCGGTTGTATCAGCAGAATTGTAGAGGACAATAGACGTAAATTATGTGTAATTATACAATCCTACCAGAAGGAATGAGAAGTATTTAATCATAAGTTGGTGAAGACCAGGTACACAGAAAGCTTATTATTGTCACTGGGCAAAGACTAACAGTGCTGCTCTACGCAATATTTATTGATAATATCCATAATTTTTGATGGACCTGGTTTATTGGCTTACATTACTCACTAGAGAATAGTTATCATTATACAGGCAATCAGGAATACAATATCAGATGGACAGATAGTCTGGGAGAGGAAATATGCAGAGATTTGCAATGGCAAGCTTGGTTACAAATATTCCATTCCAAGACAAATTTAGGATATATAATGGGTAAATTAAATATATAATTCTTTTTGAAAATAGAGCAAATACGCAGAGATTTACAATGGCAAGTTTGATTACTAATATTCCACTCTAAGACAAATTTAGGATATATAATTAGTAGATTAAATATATAATTCTTTTTGAGAATAGAATTAGCCACAGGTATGTAAGTTCTCACTCTTTAGAATCACAATATGTTATATGATTCAAACAGTTTAATTCGAGATAAAAATAAATGGTGACATCCATAACAACCACTGATTCCAGTAAATGAAACGGCAACGAAGCAGCGACTAAAAGACCAGCCATAATTCCTCCATACCCTTCTGCCTCATTTCCATGAAATATTTAGACTCCACACTGAAAACATGACAGTGATTATTCCCCCCCAAAAGAATGAGTCAAATATTAAAGGCTAATAAAAGTTAATCCTCAGGGGACCGTGTAAATATAGGAATTATGAAAACTACAGAGAGAGAGAGAGAGAGAGAGAGGGTTGTGAGTTCGAGAAAGACTATTTATCCTCTCCTTTCATGTTTTCGTTGACCTAATGGAGGGGAACCATTGACGAGCCCTGTTCAAATCCGAAGGGTGGGGTTTTGAACGTGAATTTGGTCTTGCGTAAAAGCTAGGTTGTGTTTTCTTTATCATCATTCAAAACAAAAACAAAAAGGCGTGTGTAAAGGAAGAGAGATTAAAAAAATAAATAAATAGTGCTATTGAAAGGTAAAAAGAACATTTCATATCAGACTTACAAAGATAATTTGCTTTATCGAAGTAATGAGATATGATGGTGGTTCAGCAAATGAAGGAAATTAAATTTCCTGTATTTATTAATCACTGAACAATGAGAATATATTATTTTCTCTCTCTTCTTCCCACTGGGTAATACCAGCTACTACCAACCCGCTTATGAATATATGCTCAAAACCAGTAGGGTTACAACTTCTGGCGTCACCCCCCGTTAGGATAAATGATTAATTGATTTATGTAAAGTGGCGTTACGTTATCTGTCATGGGGGAAAACGGAGATACGATAGATAGATAGATAAAGGGATATAATTTCGTCTGACGGATAGAAATTTAGTATCTGACAGAATCCAACGCTGGAATAAATTAGATTATATAAAAATGTACCTTGGCAATATCCAAAGCTGGAATAAGTTATATAATATATAAATGTACCTTGTCTAAGCTTCATTATGGCGTCAAGAAAATGTCGTTGGAAGTGGACACTTGGGCAAGCAGGAAACTTGTGAGGAAGTGCCTGAGAAATCGTGACATCCAGATAACACCTTCGGCAGAACCTTTGGGACGTGGGGTTTGACGTCCTAAGTGGAAGACCCCCAGGGAAATCAAGAACCCTTCATTCTCAGAGGTCATTCAAGGAATACGGAGGGAAGAGTCCTCTCTCTCTCTCTCTCTCTCTCTCTCTCTCTCTCTCTCAGTTATTCCTCTCGGCGTCGATGATCTAAGTTGTTGTGACGCCGTGGTACATTTTTGCATCAATCAATCTGTTATTCCTCTCTTTCTGCTATTCAGATTATTGTTATTTTACAAGTCATAATTTCTCTCTCTCTCTCTCTCTCTCTCTCTCTCTCTCTCTCTCTCTCTCTCTCTCTCTCTCTGACACACACAGAAAGTTGGTCAAGTACTTACTTTGCAAGTTCTCCTTTCACCCTGGCAATGACAGGGAGCAGATAACTGCAGCAATAGTGCCAACATGTGGTTTCAGGTATGTGTTACTTTATAAAAAACCTACTAAATAACTGGTTACTATTTGATTATAATAGTGTTGTTCTGAAATAACAAGTTTTTCTAGTCCACCTACGAATTTTTTATCCTAAGAAAGTGTGCTCAGGTAAATTATAGAGTAAACACATCTCTTCACCTCAGGGTTGATCGGGGAATATTTAACTCCAGATGCATTGTCGTCAATAATTGCTGTCAAAAAAGAATGTAAATACGCTTTCCTTTAATTGTTAACGTTTACTACCGATTCAGGAAGCTGGATATCTTTTTTCAGATTGTGAAAATTAAGACTTCGATTCAACATCACCGCTACTTTTGGCCAGAATAGATAAGAATATTGCTGGAGCTTTAACGGAGTGTCATGTCTATACCGCAAAGAAATGAAAAGTGAAGTAATTACTGCAATACCGTTTCATTCGGATGTTCTTGACAAAAGTGACTATTTATTAAAAAAAAAAAAAAAAGGAAAAGTAAAGTCTGGGTTCCCTTAACCGATTCGAGAACTCCTTCTCAGAAGCCAAAGGTTTATAAACGCAATGAGGTGGAATTTCCCTCGAGAATTTAAATTTGCAAAGAATGAGGCCTGCATAAGTAATCTAATTTTTGTATCCATTCCTTGCCTCGGGTGAACAGACAGAGAGAGAGAGAGAGAGAGAGAGAGAGAGAGAGAGAGAGAGAGAGAGAGACCGGTCCAGGATACTGTTTGGAAATTATGATACTTAAAATTTCACATCAGTGTAAACATATTTATTCGATTCCATTTCACTTAATGGATATTATCAGTCTTAAGTTATGGAGAAAGGAAATAAGTGCGAAGAGAGGAGGATGGGGATTAAAGATGGAATCCTTCTGTCGAAAATAAACTAGGAGACACGGAAACTTCATTATGATTGTCATAATTTCAAAGCATACGCCAAGGCAACGGGAATACTCACCCACTATCTTAAATTCCAGCACTGAATGTGGAGAGAGAGAGAAAAAAATGAGGACTTTTAGCCAAACCTGGTAACTGCAGAGGCAAATTCCCTTTAACAAAGCAAATTTCCCGTAACCTGTTTCCCCCTCTGCCACTCTTTCTTTCTTTCGTCTTCTTCTTCTTCTTCTTCTTCTTCTTCTTCTTCTTCCAGAGAATAAACTTCATGCTCTCTCGCCCCTCTTCTCTCTCCCTCTCCCTCTCTCCCTCTCTTTCTTTCTTCTTTGCCTTTTGACCCCATGAAATCTTTTTGGCGGATTCTCTTACAGAGCTGCGCCCCAAAGGACTCGCCGAAAGGACTTCGGGAAAATGTCTGGGCCTTTTTTACTCTCGTTTTCTGCGGACGCAATTATCACGTGTTTCCTAATGGTTTAGCCTTGTTTGTGGACCAGGTTGGATAAAGATAAGGATCGTAGTAAAAAAGCTATTTTCGTCATCACGTGTTTCCTAATGGTTTAGCCTTGTTTATGGACCATTGGATAAAGATAAGGATCGTAGTAAAAAAGCTATTTTCGTCGTCACGTGTTTCCTAATGGTTTAGCCTTGTTTGTGGACCAGGTTGTATAAAGATAAGGATCGAACTAAAAAAACTATTTTGGCATCACGTGTTTCCTAATGGTTTAGCCTTGTTTGTGGAACAGGTTGGATAAAGATAAGGATCGTAGTAAAAAAGCTATTTTCGTCATCATGTGTTTTCTAATGGTTCAGCCTTGTTTGTGGACCAGGTAGGAGAAAAATAAGGATCGAAGTAAAAAAGCTATTTTCATCATCACGTGTTTAATAATTGTTTAGCCTTGTTTGTGGACCAGGTTGGATAAAGATAAGGATCGTAGTAAAAAAGCTATTTTCGTCGTGAGAAATTCAGTTTGAGGAGATCGCTGGTAGTTAAAAAGAACTATGGTAGATTCACTTCAACCGTACATCTAATGTCTAGGCCAGTCTTACGACGATCCTGATTGGCTGTTGATAAGCCAATCACAGGACTGGAAGCTCTCAGTCTCTCTCGAGAGAATCCAAATAGGCAGGATGTATGTTCCACCTCTCCTGAGGGATACTTTTGAAAGACGCATCCGTCAGGAGAGGTGAAACATGCATCCTGCTTATTTGAACTCTCGAGAGAGTCTGAGGGTTTCCAGCCCTGTGACTGGCTTATCAACAGCCAATCAGGAGCGTTCGTAAGGGACTGGCCAAGACATCAGATGCATGGTTGATGTGAATCTACTATGTTCATAAGTTCCTTCGTGAATTAATGCGTAGCCTGGAAACGGAATTCGATAAGTTCCAGTGAAAATAACAATATACCTGGATACCCACATGAAATGTCACAGAAGTCACCAAGTTACATCATATTTTAAGTAGGGTTTGAATATGTCTGCCAATGTACCCATTTGTCAAGAACTGGTGAATACACACACACACACACACACACACACACACACACACATATATATATATATATATATATATATATATATATATATATATATATATATATATATATATATATATATATGTGTGTGTGTGTGTGTGTGTGTGTGTATGTGCGTGTGTGTATGCATGTTTTGTTTATCGATGCAGAATTCATTTTACTTCCACTGCATGTAGTCTGACGTAGATCATACAATAGATAAGTTAAAAAATAGTATAATACAATTTTTCTTCAAAGAATAAGGAAAAACTGTATTTCTGTGCAACGCGTCGTTGGCAGAGGCTCTGACCAGGAACTGTGCAATACAGTTTGTCTTTTCCCTTTGCAATATATATTTATATTTATATTTATATTTTCAAAGGGAATGGAACATAATCCTTTTACGAAATATTATTAGATTTCTTTTCAATTAAATGCCAGCGTACAACCGAAGTCATAGCTTTTGTTTTTATTTTCTTTTTTATATCAGTTCCGTCCTTTAATTCTTAATACTTACTACGTTTCGGGTAGTTTTTAAATTAGTGATCATTTCTTTCCGGGATAGAGTAGCAGGAGTTGACTTCTGCTATGGAATTTAACAATAAAATTTCAATTCAATTAAACTATAACATTGGACGCGTATTGTTTTTTATATTCATTTTTTCTCGAGATACTAAATTTCAAATTGCAGCTCGGACATGGTGGTTAAAAAAATATTCCAGGGTATTTCTTACAAAATAATTGACTATGTAAAGGAAAATGGGTAAAATAAAATTACAGAAGATAATATTTCTTTTGGTCATTTATTTATTTTGACTAGGCATACAATATCCGTTAATACGGGAAAAGGTCGTAATAATTAATAACTTTTTTAGATTAATACTATACCTATTCATATACATTATTGTGAATACCTGTAGCACTTAACCTGATAAAGCTTAGAACATTTTTGTATCTTATCCTTTATTAAATTAATACAGTTCTCTTTGGATGACCTTTGAAATTCTGGAAGTTATGGTTCAATTCCAACTTCATTTACCAGATATAATAATGTACAACTAAGAATATGAAATTTTACTATTACATATTTCGGGCGCAAGCGGCACACTCATCCTGTGGGCATGTATAAGTTAAGGACATTAAGTTTATCGCCCCGTTGCCCTCTTCTTAAGAAAGTAATAAATAAAACCTATTGCTTAGTCACACTCTAGTAATCTCTGCATTAAAAGAAAAGTGCACTGTAAATTAACTCAGGAATAGTCTTAGTCTTAAACAGATAATCCACTGTTCGCTGTATACACCGTTTTTATCCCGCAAATGCCTCTGTTAGGTAGAGACTAGAGAATGGAGAGGATATGCTTTCCCATTTTCTATACGTACCCGTTTTCTGTCCCTTAATCAACACCAAAGGATATATATAGAAAACGAGTGTGTTTACTCCAAGGTCCTTGACTTACTCCCTTTCATACACGAAACACTTTCCTTTCAAAAGAAAGTGGTTGTTGGAGAATAAATATTTTAATCCCTACAAAAGAGATTCCCTTTCCAGTAAGATATTCTGTCAACTCTTTTTTTTCTCTCTCTTTTTTTTTTTTTTTTTTTTTTGTTAAGCCCAAATACTTTGAAAGCGAGATTTGAATGATTCAAGTGAATGGAAGATGTATAAAAGAGGTAGTATTTGTAGGGAGTGTTCTTTATTGAAAAGTTCTCACTGTTTTGATTAATTTTTCATATGATAAACACGGTGCGCCTGGCGTGCTGAAATAAATGGAATTTTATATGAGGGGGCAAGTTCCGTCTAATGGATTTTCGTAAGTATTATGAAGGACAAATAAAAAGGAACCAGATTGAAATTGACAGACAAATAGACAGACAGATTTTCAAATGGTTGTCTTTTCCTCCGTCCTTAATATTTGTATTTTTTAATTGCACTTTATGTATATTAATATATATATATATATATATATATATATATATATATATATATATATATATATATATATATAATCACGCATCAAGCTAGAAATGTCCTTTAATATCTAATTCGCTCTACCTCGGAAATAATATATTTTCACGTACGTTAACCGAGGTAGAGCGAATTAGGTATTAAGAGACATTTGGAGCTTAATTCGCATATATATATATATATATATATATATATATATATATATATATATATATATGTGTGTGTGTGTGTGTGTGTGTGTGTGTGTGTGTGTGTGTATTACTGGAGAGAGAGAGAGAGAGAGAGAGAGAGAGAGCTGTATATTAAGAATTTATCAGAAAAAAAACATTGCTCCTTCAATTCTTGGATAGTCGAATTCTTACATGTATGAAAAGTGTGCCATTTCAACTTCGTTTGCGTTTAGTTATGAAATTCCTCATCTTTTTGTAACCTTAAGCTTTTCATTCTCTTCAAACGGTCGAGTTGATGAAAATACTTTTATTCTTACCTTTTTAGAATTTTAACGTTTTTCCACTTTACCTTTTCGTTCTTTTCATTAGAAGTCCCCAACGAGAGTAGAGCAAATATGCCATTTTCATAAAAGGGAGGAACTGAAGGGAAGACTTTTTTTTTTTTTATTAGATCTTCATATTGTGCGAAGGGATAAGGTTTCTTCTGTTCTGAAACTGTTTTAATGGTCTGTGCATAGTCTTCTAAAAAAAAAAGAGTGAAACGAAGAGAAGGTCCTTTTGTTGAAATCTAAAGATAAATAAAATCTTCTCGTACAATTTGCCACTTGTCCTTGTGTACCTATTTTGGCCCATTGCAAAGGATTAAGGTTTAATGTTTACCATAATGTAAATTCATTCCATTTCTGAGTATTTTAAACTCCCAGATTTCTCTCCTGTACAATGTCACGTAAATGTTATTTTTATGATTTATGATTTTAGTTATGTTCAAATTGATTCCTTTTATGTGTCCAAGAAGTCCTCTGTTCTCTTCTATAGCTCATCTCCACCGACACAGGAATTTAATGACGATCTCAAAGCAGTTAAAAGGATCAGATAGAAGTGGACCACAAAACGAAATCCTCCGATGTGCAAAGAAAGACATTATAGCTTAGATATGTTATCCCGAAGAAAGGGAAGATATCTACTAAAGCACAGATATTCCATGCTGAATGGAGGTTTGCCAGAGCACAGAACATGGCCCAACAGAATTATGAACTCTTAAAGAACTCTTAAAGAAAACAAATAACATTTCCTAAAGAAAATATGCCACCTTTTCAGAATTCACAGAAATCTTAAAGTGGAGACATTGCACTTCACAGTAAGAAAAATTCAACTAGGACTATATTCCTTCTGTAGGTTTAGTTATAA
>NC_061096.1:65149217-65166717 GCF_015104395.2 Macrobrachium nipponense
ATTATTATTATTATTATTATTATTATTTATTTATTTTTTATTTATTTATTTATTTTTTATTTATTTATTTATTTTATTTATTTTTTTTTTTTTGCTCTATCATAGTCCTCCAATTCGACTGGGTGGTATTTATAGTGTGGGGTTCCGGGTTGCATCCTGCCTCCTTAGGAGTCCATCACTTTTCTTACTATGTGCGCCGTTTCTGGGATCACACTCTTCTGCATGAGTCCTTGAGCTACTTCAGCCTCTAGTTTTTCATCTTGGGATCGTGCCTAGTGCTCCTATGATTATGGGTACGATTTCTACTGGCATACCCCATATCCTTCTTATTTCTATTTTCAGATCTTGATACTTATCCATTTTTTCCCTCTCTTTCTCTTCAGCTCTGGTGTCCCATGGTATTGCGACATCAATGAGTGATACTTTCTTCTTGACTTTGTCAATCAACGTCACGTCTGGTCTGTTTGCACGTATCACCCTATCCCTTCTGATACCATAGTGTCATGCATTATGATGACCGGTATAGGGAAGTTTGTCTGTTGGGTCCGCAAAGTGCAGTTTACCAATTTGACTCTCACTGCATTTGTTAACGAAGCGACAACGTAGCCGGAATTTTGACTACGGCAGTAGCGAGCTCGTCAGCAAGCAAAGAGGTGCTCTGCTTTGAGGAGTAGTGGGGCAGTGTAAGGACGTGGTCCGGTAGCCCTTGAGTAAACTGAAATAATCCTAAGGTAATCTTCGTGATATTGACCGTTAGGTTAAGTGTTTATTCTTTATTGTATATAGAACATTTGTATATTTATTGATGCTTATTTTACACAAGTAATGGTTTTGTTTAAGGAGTGGGCAGCAAATACCGTAATACGTCATTGGTAGTGATCACCTTTTGTTACGTGTGCTTTATCTCTCCATGGGTTTTCTTTTAGGTAATTGTGTTAAATTTGGTGTTCAAAATTTTATGGAATATGACTTTTAAAGTATTTTGGTTTTGTGTTGATACTTTACTTTTGGTGTAATTAGTGTTGTCATTGTAAGAGGCTTTTCTTTTGTTTTTCTTTTAGGTGTTGACCGCAAGTCACGTGCCGACTATTTTGTACTGGTCTATTCAATTGCTTTATACGTTGCTGTGTGTTAATGTATTAGTTACGATTGTTTATTAGTTTGCATTTAATTATTAGGTAGCTATTATTTTGGTTTATGTTCAATGTTAAGTTTTTGTAATAAATGTATTTTTTAAAGAAATTGGTTTCCTTTCTGCAATATTTACCATTGTCTTGTGTATGAACCTTTTATGAAGGGAACGGTCTCCTATAACCTAGTGAATTAAGCCATAACAAGCTTTAACTATAAAATTCACGTGACACATAGTCCCAGAGGATCTTTGCCTGATCTTTTTCTATCACTCCTTCAGGTTGGTGCTCGTACCACTTATTACTGCAAGGTAGCTAATGTTTCTTGCACAGGCTCCAGTGGAGTGCTTTTGCCACTGAATCATGCCTCTTTTTGTACTGGTTCTGTGCAAGTGCCGGGCATTCGCTTGCTATGTGGTTTATGGTTTCATTTTTCGTATTGCACTTCCTACATATGGGAGAGATGTTATTTCCGTCTATCGTTCTTAGGGCCTGATCTTGTGCCGCTGTTATCATTCCTTCAGTTTCCTTCTTTAGCTCTCCCCTCTGTAGCCATTGCCATGTGTCATCGCTGGCTAGTTCTTTAGTCTGTCTCATGTATTGTCCGTGCATTGGTTTGTTGTGCCAGTCCTCTGTTCTGTTTGTCATTCTCCTGTCTCTGTATATTTCTGGGTCTTTGTTTACTTTTATTAGTTCTTCTTCCCATGCACTCTTTAGCCACTCGTCTTCACTGGTTTTCAGATATTGCCCCAGCGCTCTGTTCTCGATGTTGACTCAGTCCTCTATACTTAGTAGTCCTCTCCCTCCTCCCTTTCGTGTTATGTATAGTCTGTCCGTATTTGCTCTTGGGTGTAGTGCTTTGTGTATAGTCATATGTTTCCTGGTTTTCTGATCTATGCTGCGGAGTTCTGCCTTCGTCCATTCCACTATTCGGCGCTGTATCTGATTACTGCACTGCCCAGTGTTTATGGCTTTTATCATATTTCCAGCGTTGAGTTTTGACTTGAGTATCGCCTTGAGTCTCTGCATATATTCTTTCCTGATCGTGTCCTTCATCTCTTGGTGTTTTATATCCCCTCCTTCCATTATTCCCAGGTATTTGTATCCTGTCTCATCTATGTGTTTGATGTTGCTCCCATCTGGTAGCTTTATCCCTTCAGTTCTCGTTACTTTGCCTTTTTGTATGTTGACTAAGGCGCATTTTTCTATTCCAAACTCCATCCTGATGTCCCCAGATACAATCCTTACAGTCTGGATTAGGGTATCTATTTCCTTGATGCTCTTACCATACAGCTTGATGTCGTCCATGAACATCAGATGGTTGATTCTGTTGCCTCTTTTCTTGAGTTGGTACCCGGCATCCATCTTCTGTAGTACTTTTGTCATGGGAATCATGGCTACTACGAAGAGTAGTGGGGACAGTGAGTCGCCCTGGAAGATCCCTCTCCTGATATTAACCTCTGCTGGTCTTATTCCAGAGCTTGTAAGTATTGTATTCCAGTTGCGCATTGTATTTTTGAGGAAGCTGATGGTGTTTTCCTCTGCCCCATATATTTTCAAGCATTCTATTAGCCATGTGTGTGGTATCATGTCGAAGGCTTTCTTATAGTCTATCCATGCCATGCTTCAGTTGTTTTCCTTCTCCCTACTGTTCTTCATACCATTTTGTCTTATCAGGAGCTGGTCTTTTGTGCCCCTACACTTCCTTCTGCAGCCTTTTGTTGGTGGGGGATGGTGTGTCGTCCTCTAGGTAATTGTATAGCCTTTCACTGATGATACCTGTTAGTAACTTCCACATTATTGGTAGGCAGGTGATAGGCCTGTAGTTACTGGCTATGTTTCCCTTACTCTTGTCTTTTTGTACTAAGGATGTTCTTCCTGTTGTCATCCATTTGGGTGCATGGTGATTTGAGATACAATGCTGGAGTTCTTCTGCTATTCGTGGGTGTAGGGCCTTGAAGTTTTTGAGCCAGTATCCATGGACTTCATCGGGACCTGGGGCTTTCCAGTTTGGCATTTTCTTTAGTTGGTGTCTGACTGTGTCTGTCGTGATCTCTGTGAATCTTTGTTTTATTTCTCCCTGTTTCTTCTTCCTTGACTTCCTGGAGCCATGTTGCATGTTTGTTGTGTGATACCAGATTGCTCCATATGTTTTCCCAGAGTCTCTTACTTGGTTCGGCTTCAGGAATTTCTTGGTGGTTGTCTTCGCCTCTTAGTTGGCTGTATAGTCTTTTCTGGTTGGTTCCGAATAGTTTGTTCTGTTGGTATCCCTTATTCCTGTTCATGTACCGTATGATCTTATGTGCTTTGGCCTTAAGCCTCTGTTTTACATCTTCTATTGTGTTGTTTAGTCCCCTCTCGTGTACGTTGTATTTCTCGTTGAGTTCTTCCCTGTTTTTCTTGCTTCTTAGCCTTTTTTCTGCCATCTCTTTCAGTTTACTCAAGTCAGATCTCATCACCATGATTTGCTTTTCCAGGCGCCTATTCCAAGGAGGTTGCTGTTTTGGTTTCTGTTGGGTTGGTTGTGCTGGTGGTGTTGGTGTTCGAATCCCCATCAGTTCTGCTACTAATCTTGCTCCTGCATATGCCAATTTATTTGTTTCTGTGATACTGGTGGAGTGTATTATGCCCATTATTTCATTGAACTCACTTGTTTCTCCCTTAATTTCTTGGCGTTGTATTATTATTATTATTATATTATTATTATTATTATTATATTATTATTAGTATTATTATTATTATTATTATTATTATTATTATTATCCTGTGTCTACATTCATCACTATTTCCTGTGTCTATAATCGTCACTTCTCAGCACTGTGAATCAATTCCATCACTAATTTCCTAAAAGTAATATTCCAACCAATCCCTTACAAATCCAAGCCTCCAGAACCTTTCTTTTATCTCCTATGCTTCATTAGACTGATAGGATTGCGAACTTTAAAAAAAGAAGAAGAAAAAAAAACTTTCTCTTTCTCTAAATTCCCACAATAGCTCCTCCCCCCCCCCCCCCTTCCCTTTTACTTTCTTGTGTCTTACGACCGAGTCTCTTTGCCAAAGAAAGCGCGGACGAAAACTTTCTTTTGGGCAACTTTCCTCATTTTCTTGACGTCTTAGCGTTCGTCGGGCATTTTAATCATCCTCCATGTTGGGGAAATATTTTATTTGAATTACTCGCTGCGGCAAGAGAAAGTGTAAGTCCTGTGATGTATTATCCTTTCTTTTTTTTATTTTATTTAGGATTCGGATTGCGGATGATCTGGAAGGTAGATAGACAGCGTTGTGTAAACTAACTCCTGCTTTGTGGTAGAGGATAAAATTATTTGGAAATAAGTCATGGTGACCTGGAAAAAAAATCCGTCAGTAATTTTCTTTTTATGTTATGTCAGAAAATAGGCTTCACAAACTATATGTAAGTCGCATTTAATTCAAATTCTGGTATACTGCTGGGCGAATCATGTTATTTTAGCAGAAAAAACCCCAAAATTTTTTCATTTTGAACGACAATATTTAAATATATTTATTCATTTCGTGTAAGGTCTGGCGGCGCATTTTACTCCGAGAGCAAAGAATGTTAATTACACCGCTTAATGCAAAGCCCTGATGAAAAAATTCTCATACGCGCAATTTCCATCTTTCATGAAATTTCCATATTTGCCCAGCCCTCCAAGGGACGCTCCCAAGATGAAATTCAGAAGGAAAAATTGAAAAAAAGGAAAATAAAATGGAAACTCATTTCACCTACGCTCAACTCCAGTGCCTCTGAAGGAAGATGTCTAGAGAAAAGGGGAGTTTAAGAATGATGATAATGTCTATTTCATTTACAATAACTACATTCGTTTACTTCTTGCGAGAATATGTTGTTCACAGTCAGACCTACTACGTTCGTGGTGCATGCATACACACATGTATGCGCCATTAGCTCTCTCTCTCTCTCTCTCTCTCTCTCTCTCTCTCTCTCTCTCTCTAATGCGTATGTGTATTTGGTGCACGTGTCTAAATTTTTAATGTGTATTGGTGCACGTGTTTAAATGATTAAGTTAATAATAGCTATCTTCTGTGTGTTTTTCTTCCTCTGTAAAAAAAACACAGGAAAATGATATCCGCCTTTCTCTCTCTCTCTCTCTCTCTCTCTCTCTCTCTCTCTCTCTACAACAGGTAATAAAAGTATGGATGTATACATATATATATATATATATATATATATATATATATATATATATAATATCTATATATATATATATCCAAATGAATACATTATGGATGCATGTATGTATATATATATATATATATATATATATATATATATATATATATATATATATATATATATATATATATATGCAACCAGGTATACCAACAACTCATTATAATTAATATAATCTCTTGTGGGCGAAGCTTTAAACCCCATGGATTTTCTGATTATCCCAAAATTCAATTCATAACTGTCAAAGCTGATTTTGCTGTTAACAGCAGATTAGGTCATGATTGACATTGAATTATTACATAAAAACAGTGAATAATGATAGTTTCGGAGTATTCAAAATCAATTTGTTAACGAGATTTTTTCATATTACCTTAGCAAATTTTCGTTTTTACTTCTATAATTGGTTTCATTTAAAAAAAATTATTTTGAATCATTACTGATTAAAAATGAATAAAAGACTAGAGTCTGGTCTCTCAGCCGCCTATCTCTGTTTCCCAAAGCATAAATCCTTGTATGCCTCCAAATATTATAACTATAGTATATTATATTAAATTATATATTATTTTAGCGTTTAATAAAGCCAACTAAAAAGGGCATTACTTTAAGGTTATTCATAGTTTTATTTATTGATAAAATTTACACTCCTTAAAACCATAGTTTTCCTTTTTCAGTTTTTGGCTTTCAAACGGCCAAAATCTAATTCATTGCATTAATTATGTATTTAACCAAACGAAATGCTTTCGCTTTACACTCATATCGTGTAAAATGAGCATATATGTGTTATTTAAAGAAAACGAACAATTTTTACATGAAAGTCTTATGTAAACTTTAAAAATATCTACCTTTAGCAGGTCAGGAGTGACATAAAGAAACAAAGGCATCGTGTATGAGACATATTTACAAGGCAACATAAGAATAACAGAGAGAGAGAGAGAGAGAGAGAGAGAGAGAGAGAGAGAGGCAGGATTTCCCTCCACCTTCCTGCAATGACCTCTAAGAATGAAGGAGTGCTGATTTCCCTGGAGGTCATCCGCTTAGGACTTCAAATCCCACGTCCCAAAGCATCTTCTCTCGGTGCTATCTCGGGTGTCACTTTTCTCAGACACTTTCTCCTCAACTTTCCTGCTTGCTTGCCAAGCCGAGCTTTCTACTCCTGTCTGCTGAGTTGGCCAAATTTTCCGTAAATGAACCGAGCTACTTGTTTGCTTTTTTGTCATGACAGTTTTCTAATAACTTCCTTGATATTTAGAAGTTTGCATGGTCCGTTACTTCCTTCGCACATCGGGAGGGAGAAGCCCAGTGTGAACGTCTCACAGGAGACCTTCCTCCTCCCCACCGCTGTCAGGAGAGCAGCAGACGACGTTCCACAACGAGCATCGCACCAGAGGGACGTACTCTTAAGGAAGCATGGATTTCAAGTCATTGGCCCATGTGGGCTTGTTTCGTATGAATATTTAGTACATCTTCTGAATAATAATAATAATCATGGGAAATTAAATCCACAGTAGTATGCCTTTTTGATTTTGTTATTTAAAATATACAGGTTACTACTATGGATCTACTTTTCCCATTTTATTGATGCATGTGATAAATAATATAATAATAACAATAATAATAATAATAATAATAATAATAATAATTTTTCCAGTCAGTCATTTACCTACTTTCATACTCTTAATTAACAATAAAAGTGAAAGCTTCCTTCGTCAGATGAACTTTCCCTAAAATAGAGATGTCGATGTCTGATTTTGTTATGTATCTAATTAAGTATTCCCTGAATCAATATCTCATTCAGTATATATACATACTATATATATATATATATATATATATATATATATAATATATATATGTGTGTGTGTGTGTGTGTGTGTGTGTATATATATATATATATATATATATATATATATATATATATATATATATATATATATATATATATATACATATATACAGGCGATAGATAGATTGATGTGACTATATATCTATACCTGGACCTTTTGGTCTTATTGCTAGACACAGATAGGACTTTTGCTGAGAGGGATATACTATCAAAGTGGAAGAACTGGGCGACTGAACGAACCCAAAAAAAGTACCAGTTCGGCCCAAAAGGACACTACAAAGAATGTATATTAGCGTACAACGAGTGTCCCGCAATGCGTACTTCATAAGAGGATTAACATAGGGAAATTTTACCTCCATTTTATTATGGGGGAGTAAAGAAAAAGTAAAGAAAAAACTGACTAATAGATGTGGGAAGTGGAAGTTCTCTGTTTCATTCCTCTGCTTTGGTGCACTTTCAATCTGCGAGATAAAGCAAATATCTTGCCAAGAATGAAGGTTAATTTAAAGGAAGGAACGTCATTGTCTTTCGCTGCCGAAGGAAAATTGCTGCCTTTTTTGTATACCGAGCTTTGTGATATTTTCGTCTTCATTTCAGGAATCACGATTTTAAAATTTCCCATTAAGAAAAATCCATTTTAATCTCAGCTACGTTAGTGCAAGGTTATTAAAAATAAAAAGAATTTGGACTAAATTATCATTTAATTTACCAGACTACCAATGGCCTTATTTTTAAAAAATATTGCTACCAGCCACTCTTTTCTTTGCGTATAGTCTCTATTACGATTTATATTTGACAGTTATGGAAAGCCTTATTTTTAAAAAATATTGTTAACAGCCACTCTCTTCTTTACGTATTGTCTGAAATACGATTTATATTTAACAGTTATGAAAGCCTTATTATTTTAAATATTGCTACCAGCCACTTTCTTCTTTACGTATTGTCTGAAATACGATTATCTTTACAGTTATGAAAAGCCTTATTTTTTTTAAATATTGCTACCAGCCACTTTCTTCTTTACTTATTGTCTGAAATACGATTTTATATTAACAGTTATGAAAGCCTTATTATTTTAAATATTGCTACCAGCCACTTTCTTCTTTACGTATTGTCTGAAATACGATTTATATTTAACAGTTATGAAAAGCCTTATTATTTTAAATATTGCTACCAGCCACTTTCTTCTTTACGTATTGTCTGAAATACGATTTATATTAACAGTTATGAAAAGCCTTAGATTTTAAATATTGCCTACCAGCCACTTTCTTCTTTACGTATTGTCTGAAATACGATTTATATTTAACAGTTATGAAAAGCCTTATTATTTTAAATATTGCTACCAGCCACTTTCTTCTTTACGTATTGTCTGAAATACGATTTATATTTAACAGTTATGAAAAGCCTTATTATTTTAAATATTGCTACCAGCCACTTTCTTCTTACGTATTGTCTGAAATACGATTTATATTTAACAGTTATGAAAAACCTTATTTTTTTTAAATATTGTTATCAGCCACTCTCTTCTTTACGTATTGTCTGAAATACGATTTATATTTAACAGTTATGAAAAGCATTATTATTTTAAATATTGTTATCAGCCACTTTCTTCTATAGGTATTGTCTGAAATACGATTTATATTTAAGTTATGAAAAACCTTATTTTTTTAAATATTGTTATCAGCCACTCTCTTTTATACGTATTGTCTGAATTACGATTTATAATTTAACAGTTATGAAAGCCTTATTATTTTAAATATTGCTACCAGCCACTTTCTTCTTTTACGTATTGGTCTGAAATACAAGATTTATTTAACAGTTATGAAAAGCCTCATTTTTTTAAATATTGTTATCAGCCACTCTCTTCTATAGGTATTGTCTGAAATACGATTTATGTTTAACAATTATAAAAAACCTTATTTTTTAAAATATTGCTACCAGCCACTTTCTTCTTTACGTATTGTCTGAAATACGATTTATATTTAACAGTTATGAAAACCTTATTTTTTTAAATATTGCTACCAGCCACTTTCTTCTATACGTATTGTCTGAATTACGATTTGATATTTAACGTTAGTTTGAAAAGGCATTATTATTTTAAAGAAAATTGTTATCAGCCACTTTCTTCTATACGTATTGTCTGAATTACGATTTATCTTTAACAGTTACGAAATATTTTCCGCCACAAAAAAAGTCCTCTGAAAT
Source organism: Macrobrachium nipponense (assembly GCF_015104395.2). Taxonomy (NCBI): domain Eukaryota; kingdom Metazoa; phylum Arthropoda; class Malacostraca; order Decapoda; family Palaemonidae; genus Macrobrachium; species Macrobrachium nipponense. Next base: position 65,158,600 of record NC_061096.1, read on the forward strand.
CGCAACGCAAAAATAGCCGGCGTCTTTCTCTCCCTCGGCTCCGGAAGGGCCTTCATATTTATTCATTTCGTGAAAGGTCTGGCGGCGCATTTTACTCCGAGAGCAAAGAATGTTAATTACACCGCTTAATGCGAAGCTCTGATGAAAAAAATTCTCATACGCGCAATTTCCATCTTTCATGAAATTTCCATATTTGCCCAGCCCTCCAAGGGACGCTCCCAAGATGAAATTCAGAAGGAAAAATGATAAAAAGGAAAATAAAATGGAAACTCATTTCATCTACGCTCAACTCCAGTGCCTCTGAAGGGCGAGAGATGTATGTACTACTCTGGGATATGAAAGATGATGTGAGCTCTCTAGAGAAAGGGCAGAGGAAGTTTAGGAATGGTGTCTGTTTCATTCACAACAGATTCGCGAGCTTCTAAGGAGAGTATTGCTTGAGTATTTACCTTTCATTTCAGTGGCAGTGTCCATGCAAATATAAAGACGCTAAATAAAAGTGGGAATATTACTGCGTTGTATTTACTTGATCATCCCTAACAAAATACGTTTATGGAGAACCCATTTTCATGGTAAACGCCCTTAAATGCACTCGCGTTTCATTTGGGGTTTTCTTGTGAAATGACACTAAAAGGAAGTCATGTACAGTACTAAGTAAAAGTCTCTCTCTCTCTCTCTCTCTCTCTCTCTCTCTCTCTCTCTCTCTCTCTCTCTCTTCCTTTTAGTTCCTGTTAGCTCTGTTCACAATCCTCGTATTCTCACTCTTTGATTAAGAGTCCTACATCTCGCCTCTATATATTTCTGTGGTTCGAATATTAGCTCTTTGAATTCGTGTCCTTTTGCAATCTGTTCATTTTAATTGGATACAGAGAAAATGGAAATTAATTTCTTGCCATTTATCATATTCAAAAACTCTTAAATATATCCTCGTCTTATTTAACAGAGTGCTTGTGTTAGATATGTATCATTTTATGTAGGACTTACAAGAGGTCCATAACAGGAAAGCACTTGGTAGAATAAATAGAGAAGTTTTGAGTGTGTTCAAGGTTTCCCAAAATGTTGGACCCACCCTTCAGTTTCCCACGAATGTTGAAATCATGAACCTGCGATAGATATTCCGCGTTGATTACGAATTCAGCACAGAACACTGCGCAATCAACAATTTCGTTTCACGCGCAAAAAAAATTTATTTCGAGGTAAGATAAAGCCATTGTAATAGGATTCCAGATGATTCCGTGTACTGTCACAGCACTTTTTTAACAAGCGCTTGTAACACTGATAAAAGTGCTTTTGATAATAGTTAGTGATTATTTCTTCATAGATATTCTCACTGGAAAAGTTAGGAATTTGAGCGAAGTTAGTTTTCTTTTTTATTTTACTGTCAAATAGTTCAGGACCTTACAGAGGAAAAAACGAATGTTATATACGAATCCTAATTAATCTCACTTGAATGGTTAGGAATTTGAGCGAAGTTAGTTTTATTTTTTATTTTACTGTCAAATAGTCCAGGACCTTACAGAGGAAAAAACGAATGTTGTATAGGAGATTGGTACCCAGGTACGCAGGACTTAGTGGGTTACTTAGGCAAGATGCACATCTTCTTTGTTTGTGAGCTCTATTAGAATTTCTTATCAAACAGCTTGGAAAAACAACGTCGTCTATATTAACTAAATAACCTCGTACCAACAACCGAATATAAAACGCGTTTCTTCAGAAAAATCATCTACATTTTTTTTTTTTAGGATATTCAGTTTTTCTATCGAAGGTAAATCAAACTATATAATCTAAAGCTAGACGAAGCCGTGCTTTATAAATCAAGAAGTCATAGCCATCCAATCTCTTTCTCTTGATCGAATCAGTTTTAGAAGGTCAGACGAGATGACATTCAAAAAAATCCATTATTCCTTACTGTTATGGTAGTGCATATTTTCTTTACAATTTTATTTTTTTTTTTTTTTTTTTTTTTTTTTTTTTTTTTTTTTTTTTTTTTTTTTTTAGATCTTAAACTAACAAATTTTCAGATTTTTTAATCATAATGCCGCGAAATTCACCCTCGCATCCAAAATGTTTTATAATTATAGCCACCATAAATTTGCATTGTATTAAAAACGGGAAGTATCATAAACAGAAAATTAGCTGTTAGTTTTATACTTACTCTTAGCGATCTATATTAAATTAAAAAGAAAAGTACACCAAACATTCATAACGTTACTCTGTCATTGGTCACACATCCCTATGGGGAATATTAGCATGATTTAACAAATAACTAGATATTTTCAAAAATGACGGGAAAATACGAGCGGATCCAGACGGAAAGTCTCGGCCATGGGACGTTACCTAAAGTCCCAAACCACGGCCTAAGGTGCCTTTATTATGCATATACTCACAAAGTACAGAGGAAAATCAGAATTTATTCCATGTAACTTAACGCTGTTAAATACAAAAACAGATGCGTGTATGCGCAATGCGTTTTATTAAAATGCAGAATATTTGTGTGAATTCAGTTTTAAAAAAAAGTTATTGGGTTAATGGGAATGAAGACTACCATGAACAATGCAATTTCTTTTTCCACTTCCAGAGAAACATCCCGGTGTGCCGTAAATCACAAGAACTTACGACTTTTTTTTTTTTATATAAGGGTCTCAGTTTAAATGGGTCACTGTCATATTTATGCATAGTCTGATCATAAATTTTCGCTAAATTTAATGATGCAGATTGCTATAATTCTAATCAAGTGTTCAGATACTGGATAGAAAAAATAAGTAAGTTCTCTCTCTCTCTCTCTCTCTCTCTCTCTCTCTCTCTCTCTCTCTCTCTCTCTCTCATTGAAAAGTTGCTGAAGCAGTGGTTTTATGACGATTTTTGCCAAATGGATTCCACCCACATTATATTCTTTCGTTGGAACTTGAATGCATTATGAGCATTGAAAGAAGTGGAAAATTTATTACATCCTTCAACATAAAAGCCAGAGTAAAAAAAAAAAAAACTTGCAGCATATTTCCTCCTTCATTAAAATTCATTATTTGCTCTTGCTCCGTGGGAACTTCCTGAGATGAAACCCAAGTGGGAGGTGGAGAAGGAATTTAGAGTTTAATATAAGGAAGAATTAAGATTACAATATCATCCTCTGGTTGACCTCTCTGACTTTTAAAGTGGCAGGGGTTAGGCATGACTAGAATTCTTGAAATATATTTGTGTAATGTATGTGTATATATATGTATATATATTTTTATTTCACTAGGTCTATGAGCTTGAAAAACGGGCTAACCGAAGACTCTTTTAAAACAAAATGAAGTAAAGACAATATCCTCGGCTCAGTATCGAGTTCTGAATACCAGAGACCTCTAAATATAATAGTTTTGAGAACTAAAAAGAAATAATAATAATTTCACGTATAAAATGAACCCCAAATATATGCCAGTAGTTAAGATCATGACTAGCCTTCGAGATACATAGCTGCCAATTTCATCAAAATCAGATAAAAAGATAATTGATAATCATAAAACTAACAAAAATAATATTCGTTTTCTCAGCATCATCCCCATTCTAGGTCTCTTTTTAATGATTCTTTTCCAACAGCTAATTTTATCATTTGTCTTGGCAGATATTTTACGGAAGGATTCAGTTCCTGATTCCAGCCCTCCATATTTACGAGTATCTGACCTTCAACCAATCAAAATAATACCTAAGCGAGAGGTGAGTCAAGTATTATGATTTCTGTAGACTTCACTCGAATCTCTTGAGTTTTTTACTGGATCGAATACACGTTGTAAAAAAAATCCATCACGTATTCACAGAATCATTTAATCTTCATTGCTTTTAAATATTGATACTTCTGATTCGTAACGCCTTGTTTGATATAGTAGTCAATGTCCATTCTGTCAATTTGACCGGCGGATATCATGGGAACTGACATTCGGTTTTATAAATATGTATTTTTATTTCATTTTATCAATCACTGTTTATTCCACTACGTCTTAAATTCGGATTAAATTGGAGGTATATCTTTCCACAAAAATAGTATATAGTACGGACGTTAGAGAAGTGTATCATTCCCAGGAAAAAGTTAGAGCATTGATAGAAACTAGAAAACTAGAAATGATGAAGCAACATTTCCAATATGAAATTTTCATTTCATTTCCAATTACGAGTATCATCTTAAACGTGCGAATTTAGTTGTACTATAATGGAAATTTTGTATGATTATTGCACTATATTGCAATTTGAGGCGCCTCATTGGCATGATCGGTTTGTCTTGGCCTGCCACCTTGGTGGCCGCGAGTTCGATTCTCGGCCATTCCACTGAGGGGTGGGAGATGTGTATTTCTGGTGTGATAGACGTTCACTCTCGACTTGTTTCGGAAGTCACGTAAAGCCGTTGGTCCCGTTGCTGAATAACCTTGCTGGTTCCATGTAACGTAAAAGCAAAATACAAACAATATATTGCAATTTGGAATTCATTTTAATGGTTATTCCACCAGTGTACTGTTTTATTGGCATTCTGAACGAAACCCCCTTTTGGATATGCGCAGATAACCTAGTTTGTCTTTGCATAATTAGAAAGTTAAGTATATCTTAGTTTTACCAGACCACTGAGCTGATTAACAGCTCTCCTAGGGCTGGCCCGAAGGATTAGATATTTTTTTACGTGGCTAGGAACCAATTAGTCACCTAGCAACGGGACCTACTGCTTATTGTGGGATCCGAACCACACTAATCGAGAAATGAATTTCTATCACCAGAAATACATTCCTCTGATTCCGCGTTGGCCGAGCCGGGATTCGAACTTCGGACCACCGGATTGGCAGCCGAGGAACTATGCATAATTAGAAAAAATAAATACCGTGAAACTGCAAATGTAATTAATTGATTTTGAAAGTTTATCGTTGTAGAATAATTTACATTTTCTAGTAGAAAACAAAAACCAGCAATGAATAATCGAAACTGGGGCACTTAGCCACGCTAATGGCTGCAAATGGCAACCGTCAATCAAGTTTTATGAAATATGAAACGTTGCAATTAAAAGTTTTTTTTTTTTTACTTTTTTAACTAGCGTGATGCAGGATTCTTTTAGAAAGAAAAAAAAACATAAACTGAATTAACAGTTAATTCGCTTTATGAAGAGTGGTTTAGGTATCGCTCGGTATAGTTAGATTTGTTGTTATGATTTCCGTAAATATTTCATTTGTGATTTAGTGTTTCTATTCGTTTCGTAACAGATAAAAGAATGCTCTCAACGTTGAAGAGAACCATTACTAAAACTTCATAATATATATATATATATATATATATATATATATATATATATATATATATATATATATATATATATATTATATTGCATATATGTATACACACTGAGATTATGAAGGCGTGGTCATTTTTAGAATCAATTCCATTTTTCTTAGCGGGGGTTCGGGTGGGGGGGGGGTGGGGGGGGGGGGGTGGGGGGGGGGGGGGTGAGAAGGGTAACAAGAGTTGCGCCAGAAAATTAAGTTGTGCGTTACGAACACGACAAGACCATTAGACTCTTACTGGGCTTCAATGTGCAGTCAGCTCGGTTTCTCCTTTACCCTCGCTTTCGCACTCCTTTGTAATTATAATCTATATCAACTATATATATATACACACACACACACACACACACACACACACATATATATATATATATATATATATGATATATATATATATATATATATATATAGTGTCTGTGTGAGTTTTTGTGGGCCCAGGCAGAGAGAGAGAGTGTGTGTGTGTGTGTGTGTGTGTCTCATCCGGAAGAAGCTCTAAAGCTCAGTCTACTTGAAAAAATAAATTAATTAGAGCGGCCATTTGAGTGTTAAGTTACCTAGTGATTTAATGATTAAAATCAAGTGAAATGTTAAGTTATCAACCTTTACTGTCATTCAACAGTCAGTCCCTTTGATATCCGCCACGTAATCTTCGTAAGTTATCGTAAACAGGAATAATGAATTGTGTAGAGCTTGAGCGATTCTATCATTAAAACTTTGTAACAATCCTTAATAAGAAAAATATTCCAGGCCCAAAAAAACAACTGTTTATGGGTATTTTCGTAATATATAAAGTTTTCGGTGTATTTTTGTTTTATGTTAACATCATAGTTCGATATCTTGATATGACTGTAAAATGCATAAGGGCATATTTGTATGAATAGATGAGAAATTACATATAATTATTTGCAGATTTTGCGAATATTTTCCTTCATATATACCTATATATATATATATATATATATATATATATATATATATATATATATATATATATATATATATATATATATATATATATATATATATATATATATATATATATATATATATATATATATATATATATATATAATGTGTGTCTGTGTGTGTGTGTATCGTTCACTCGTTCACCTTGTCCTATATCGTTGCCAGACGCACGATTATGGCTAACTTTAACCTTAAACAAAATAAAAACTACTTAGGCTGGAGGGTGGATGATCAACATACCAGTTTGCAGCCCTCTAGCCTCAGTAATTGCTAAGCCCTGAGTGCGGACGAACAGACAAGGCCATCTCAAAATTTGTTTCTTTTACTTAAAACTAAAAAAAAGCAAGATTCAGATCGAAAGAAATGAATAAATATCTTGCCAGAAGAGTTTCAGTATACAATAAAAAAAAAGACAAACAATAAACCTTGGCATTTTAAAAAAGATATGAAGGTGAAGGCCTTTATATATCTGTCATTAATCGTTTCAAACGCTCTGAGTGCAAATGAAAAAACATCATAAATAAAGAAATACTTCATAAGCATTTTTTCATCTATTCGTAAATACTGGCTTCTAAGTATAGTTTTTATTGGAAGTTTTATTTAAGAGAAAGTAATTTGTTAGATCTCATGAGGAAAAATGATCTGCGTTACAAAAAGAAATAAAATGAACCTTTTCATCTGTAATTTTTTTTTTCAATTATTTTTTGCTCACCGGAAAATGAAACAAAAAGTTAAAAAACAAAAATCTCTGATATCGATAAACAAAAAGTATTCCACGGATGGTCTTCAAACACGGTTTTCATTAAAATTTGATAAAGAGTATAAATTACATTCTATTTTTTTGAGGCTGTTGGAATAAGGACTGGAATTTTTGTTCCGGGGATTTAATTTTTCAAAACGTAATCAGAGCCGCCACTGTGAAAGTCATCATGAGATGTATAAAAACCGAAGGCCAATTTACCTTACCAGCAAACGGCAAATAAACATTATATAAGTTCTTGGCTAAAAAAAAAAAAAAAAAAAAACAAAAAAAAAAACGTACGCCATCATCAATAGCTTTCTGAGAAGCTTGTTTTATGTTGTTTTCTTCTAAACTTCATTTTGAGCTACCCGGATGTCAGTCTATTTCCTTTCTGATCTTTCTTGAATGCAACGACTTTTTGCGTCGTAGTTTCATAAATAAAGGTAAAATGAAAAAAATGTGTACTATTTTAGATAGCTTTTTACATCCTATCTTTGTTGAGACAGTCAGAGACGCTGAAAACCACTATATATATATATATATAATAGTATATAATATATATATATAGATATATATATATATATATATATATATATATATATTGCTACTTTCAAAATGCGTATATCCCCTCTTTGACTGTATAAAAATGGTTAGAATAGAATTGTGCAACCTTTTTCTTATTCCTAGCTAGCTTCAAAACCTGTCAACACATTTGATTACAGACCTCGAGGTCTTTGTGTTTTGGGAATTCTGTCAGCACGTCTGATAGGGACTTTTGCTCGAGTCTGTTTTGGTAGGGTACGTATCTTTGTTGAACAGACTGATTTCATATGCGTACCTCTTTGCTAAAACCATGTGCAGATTTCACAGTTTGTCCATAAAGTTGCATCACTTTTCGAAGCTTCTAGAAAGAAATATTGCCCAAAACGTTTTGTGTCATCTCCACTGTCCAGCTTTCGTAAGGAAGAGTTTTCATTACATCTTAGAACCGCGTTCCGTTCAGACATCTCTCTCTCTCTCTCTCTCTCTCTCTCTCTCTCTCTGCCTTGCCATAATTGATATTAACGTAATATAAAATGGTCACTCGTAACTTGTAGATTTCAGATTTGATAT
>NC_061096.1:65171717-65176717 GCF_015104395.2 Macrobrachium nipponense
GATCTGCTGTAGTGTTCATGTGTGTGTACTAGTATGTGTGTGTGTGGTAAATATAATACTCTGTAAATCACGTGGGCGCGCACACAGACATAAATATATATATATATATATATATATATATATAATATATATATATATATATATATATGTGTGTGTGTGTGTGTGTGTGTGTGTGTGTGTATGTACGTAAGTATATAAAACGGTGTGCAGACAAAATGCCGATGGACATAATGTCGACGGATATAATGTCGATCGGCAAAATGTCGACGGACATAATGTCAACCTTTATTCAGGTACGACAAAATGTCGACAAAAATAATAATAATGATAATAATAATTTAGTTTTTCTTTACATATTTTGTTTACATATTCCAGCACCGGTAGTTGTCTTGTTTCGTTTTACAAGCCATTTAATGCCTAACAAATGTATTCTCAACGAAGAATGACTCTTCAAATTCGCAACGAAGAAGGATTTTTCAAATTCCATAAGTTCTCCAAGATCTGCAATATAGTGAAATTGTTTTTTCGGTCTACCCATCACTATAATGGAGATAACAAAAACGTACAAAGGAGGCAAGAAACTTCTTTATGAAGGCTATGCTTGCCTTGTCGATAAGTGAAAGGAAGAAGATAGGATCTTATGGCGATGTGAAAAGCGTTGGTATTGTGGTGGACGAATGACAACTTCTAACGATACTGTACTTTCTTTTGCAAGTCATTCTCACCAGTCACATAGTCTCAGATGTGATGCTCTAAAAATCCAGAACAGAATAAAAGACCTGGCCAGCGGTACAGAAGATATTCCCTCAAATATAATTCACAAAGCTACAACAAACATATCACTACTATGAGTTCAGGGTCTCTGTAACACGGTTTTTTGGACTTTGCTCCTTGTCAAAACATCGGATGTAGCTGAAAGTTGACATATGTATATTTTACAACCACACACAAATTTTGTCAGCATTATCAATAACCTAAACCCGATAGTTTTAATTTTTATAGAGTAAAAATGATCTAGCCGACGCCATGGCCCAATGATTACGAGCCAAGAGTCGAGAAACATTCATTACGTGAGCAAGGTAAACAACATTTGACGAAACGTTGCCCCACCCATCCACCAGACAGAAACTCCATCGGCTCTGAAACCCAAAGACTTTATGAATGGCGGAACGATACATAAATTTGGGTGGGGTATCAGTGCTAGCGTAGTAATACTACTGTAGCAGTAGTGCCGCAACAGTATAGCAGTAATATACATGAATTAAACGTTTAGGCCAACTGCTGGGATCCTTGAGGATCATTTATTACTTCTTACAACTACTCGAGAAATTAGTGTTTATAGCCAGAAGTTAACTTTTCTAATCCAACAATGCCCATGATAGCCTTCAGTGTTATCCTGAATTATACCGAGGCGAAAGTGGGTGGAGCCTCATGAAGTCATCATTCTGACGATAATTATTGGTGAAGGTTTAAAGCCAATATACGGTACCGGCTATTTTTTTTTTTTTTTTTTGTTTTTTTTTTTTTTTTTTTTTTTTCAGTAAATAGGTGGATAGCCAATAAATAAAAATTGCTTGACATTGGATATAGCAGTTATCAAATCAAGCTTGTCTACTATGTTTTTGAAAATTACCAACTATTCCCTACATCTTGGCAATCTGATTGTGACCTATAAAGTAGACTGTAATTTCTTAGGAAACCTATTTTGGGAGTTAGACTAATAATCGAAGCGTTTTTGTATTTATTAACATATTTTTTTCGTTTGTTCATAATGACAATTATCAGTGGAGAGGTTCCAGAGTTCATAAAGGTGTACTGCTTTGCTTGTATTTAAATTTGTATGTCATTGTTGCCAGAGGTTTAGCCTTCGTTACGTATAGCCAATCATCCATCGAGAAAGAGGGAAGAAATGCTGTCATAATTTACGTAACGAGTGCGTTCAAAACCTTTTCTCTGAGTAAGTTGGCCCGTCTTCAAAAAAGTCACTTTTACATTATAAGTACCAAATTTATTCAACCTACGTAATGCAGAATACAGTCAAAATTTATGTGTAGATATAATATGTATTCTGAATAAGCGTTATATTTATGAACTGCATAAATAAAAAGTTATTGCGAAAAAACAGTGTTACAGAGACCCTGAATCTCATAGTAGATGTGTGTGGGACTTTGCCAAAGAAGGAGTCAATTGCGCGCACAAATAGGCGAAAACGCAGTGTATATGAAGATGAAGATTTGACGACAACTACAAGAAGAGAATTTTTTTTTGTTGCACGACAGTGAGGACATAAGCATTTATTCAACGTCTAACAATCTAAGAATGTCAGAAACCTTTTCAGCGTGGCTTTGCGATGGGACATTTAATTCTCCCCCAGTTGGGAAGCAGTTGAATACTATTCACGCCCTTGTAACAAACAACAAAACACTACCAATGGTGTATTGCCTTACAATAAAAAACGAAGAGCAAACTTACGAGTTCATTTTTGATGTTTTGAGAGACCGCAATTTGAACCCAATCTCTATCGGTGTTGATTTCGAAAGAGCCACTATTAACAGTGTAAGGAAGATATTTCCTGATATATCCTTTATGGATGATTTTTCCATTTCGGTCAATGTCTGTGGCGTAAAATCCAGGCATTGGGTTTACAATCCTGGAAAATACTGGAACCAATGATGCATTCATCATAAAACAGTTTCAAGCATTGGCATTTGTTCCTTCTGAATACGTATATACTTTTTTAAGAACTTCTTGGTTCCCTATGAAGAAATAGAATGCGCTCTTGACGAATTTCTGGAGTATTTTGAAGTGACCTGGTTAGGTGTAGTAGTTCATAATTTGTAACATTTTTCAGAATTATGTTGTTTTTAATAGATAGATTTTGTATTCATTAATTCATTAAATCTTTTGTATCACTTTTTAATTGATTATATTGCTTTTAATAAATTTGTAGCTCTACAATTGAGCCATCTTGTGATTCATTAAAATGCGATTGACTGTCAAGTTTGTTCATTTCGGAACTATAATTTTAACCTGTATTATTATGAATGAATGAAAGAGCAAGAAGAATAAATAACTAAATAAAAGTTGTCGTCGGCATTTTGTCCTACTTGAATAAATTCCACCATTTTGTCCATCAACATTATACCCGTCGACATTATGTCCGTCGACATTTTGTCCATCAACATTATACCCGTCAACAATATGTCCGTCGGCATTTTGTCCATCAACATTATACCCGTCGACATTTTGTCCATCAACATTATACCCGTCGACATTATGTCCATCGGCATTTTGTCCATCAACATAATACCCATCGGCATTTTGTCCATCAACATTATACCCATCGACATTTTGTCCATCAACATTATACCCGTCGACATTTTGTCAATCAACATTATACCCGTCGACATTATGTCCGTCGACATTTTGTCCATCAACATTATACCCGTCGACATTTTGTCCATCAACATTATACCCATTGACATTTTGTCCATCAACATTATACCCATCAACATTATGTCCATCGGCATTTTGTCCTCAACATACCGTCGACATTTTGTCCATCAACATTATACCCGTCGACATTTTGTCCATCAACATTATACCCATCGACATTATGTCCATCGGCATTTTGTCCATCAACATTATACCCGTCGACATTTTGTCCATCAACATTATACCCGTCGACATTATGCCTATCGGGATTTTGTCCATCAACATTATGCCCGTCGACATTTTGTCCATCAACATTATACCCGTCGACATTATGTCCATCGGCATTTTGTCCATCAACATTATACCCGTCAACATTTTGTCCATCAACATTATACCCGTCGACATTTTGTCCATCAACATTACACCCGTCGACATTATATCCATCGGCATTTTGTCATCAACATTATGCCCGTCGACATTTTGTCCATCAACATTATACCCGTCGACATTATGTCTCCATCGGCATTTTGTCCATTAACATTATACCCGTCGACATTTTGTCCATCAACATTATACCCGTCGATATTATGTCCGTCGACATTATGTCCGTCAACATTTTGTCCATCAACATTATACCCGTCGACATTTTGTCCATCAACTTTATACCTGTCGACATTTTGTCCATCAACATTATACCCGTTGACATTATGTCCGTCAACATTTTGTCCATCAACATTATACCCGTCGACATTTTGTCCATCAACATTATACCCGTCGACATTTTGTCCATCAACATTATACCCGTCGACATTATGTCCATCGGCATTTTGTCCTGCAACTATATAAAACAGCAGTAAAATTCGTGAAACATATATGTGCAAACATGCGAATGATCTGAAAGTATAAGAGCATCTCTCTCTCTCTCTCTCTCTCTCTCTCTCTCTCTCTCTCTCTCTCTCTCTCTTTTCGTACATCAAGTAAATTGGAATTCTAGTCTTATGCTCTGGAAAATGTGTACGTTTACGGTACTCAGTGCACTTATGAAACGAACAGAAAAGGAGAAAACTTAAGCTCGAGAAATATATTTAATCATAGAAAATATACTGAAGATCTATTTCCTTCAGATATTCTGAAAATCTGATGATCCTGTCAGTCAAAGGCCAGGTTGGATGTTCAGGCCTAACGATGTGGCCTAAAGGGATTGTGAATGATCTGTTTTGAGTTCTAGTTTTTATTTCGTTTCTTCTGCTGCGATAATCCAAGAAGGAAAGTCTGCAACTGAATTCATTGTTTGAAATATTATTTTTTCTTTTTAAGGTGTGAGATCTCTGTTCTTTTTTATTTTAGGATAGTAAAACGTCGTGTTTTTACTTCCATTATATATTTTTCTTTCCTATTTAGTGCATTCTTGAATAAAAATATATAGAGTGGATTGACAGAATCTAGAAAAAACACATAAAGATATTTTAGTTGAAACGTTTAGAGCAGATGTTAATGTTTCTCCTGAAGTCATTTTGCTAATAATGTTGTTTCGTTTACGTACAATGCAACGAAATCATTTATAC
>NC_061096.1:65179217-65189217 GCF_015104395.2 Macrobrachium nipponense
TGCTATATGTAGTATATGTGTACACACACACATACACACACACACGCACACACACATATATATATATATTATACATATTTATTTATTTTATTTAAATCAAACTAACAAATAAATTTCTTTTCAAAAGTAGGATACTTAGCATTCAGTTCAACACATGCTCATCTTTCCTCACGTCCAAAACTTTTCCATTCAAAAACCATTCAGAGGTCAGAGACATTTGCCAAAGAGATGACTCGAGCTTAATACATAGTAAACCCGATTACTTTAGAGTTTACGTTCGAATTCACTGCTTGGCTTCTCGTGGCGTGAGACTCTCTACCGGAAAATTAAGTACAGCGTCAGGAAAACGACAAGAGCATTAGACACTTCCTGGGATTAAATGCGCCTTGGTGCAGTCAAGCCATAACCAACAGCACCATACCCCCCCCCACCCCCCCCACCCCCCCCCCCCCCCCCCCCCCCCCCCCCCCCCCCCCAACCCCCCCCCCCCCCCCCCCACCCCCCCCCCCCAACCCCCCCTCCCACCCATAACCCACCCACCTAACCCTACCCTCCCCTACTCACCTCTCTCTCTCTCTCTCTCTCTCTCTCTCTCTCTGCCAGCTTGCCTTTAATTCCTTTTTTATGTACTCTTTCTCATTTTCATTCCTTACCTCTCTCTCTCTCACTCTTTCTCTCTCTCATCCTATATTAGCCTGTTTCTTTCTGTGTGACTTTTCTTTGCACATTCTCTCTCTCTCTCTCTCTCTCTCTCTCTCTCTCTCTCTCTCTCTCTCTTGATCCGTACCACTCTCTCTGTCTTAAGCAGATGCAATCATCTGAAGATATATAATTTAATACCTTCCGATGTTCGTTTGTTTTATAAACTACATAAAACATAATTATGAGAACGAAACAACATTAACATAAGCATAAAAGAATTAGCATAATTAAAGGGGCGTTTTGTTTATATAATATTCAAACCCCAGTTCTGTTTCTCGGTGCTGAAGTCAACCTGTAGATTCTAGATAATGAAGATATTGCCACAAGTAAGAAGGAAAAGTAGAAAAGGAATAAGAAAAACGATGTAAAAAAAAAAAAATACCATTTTCACAACGTCATTGGTCACTAAGTGAAAATAGTAACACGAAGTTATGCGCGCTACGGTGAAGGAAGTTTGTGATGAAATAAGGGTTAAATTTGAAGAAGTAGGTGATGTCCGAAGCGACAAATGATGAAAATTTAAAGGAAAAACGATGGAAAGCGACACGATGAAATTGGACGACTTAGTCGTGATAAAGTCGTATTATCAACACCGAATTATGGGGGGGGGGGGGGGGGACCCCTCGGAGTGAATGTTTTCCACAGCAATGTTCTGATCAATATACGAAGCATACTTTTCTTCTTCTCAGTATAATGTATAATGCGCCCATCTAGTTATTATTGCTGAAGGTGAGACAATAGCGTTATGGAAATAGTCTAAAGGCCATTACCCGACAAAGCAAGCCTCCACAGAAATAAATACCAAAATGTGAAGAAAGAGAAAATGCACGCATAAAGTAACGGAATGAGGGGAATTCCAAGAACAGAGACAATTTCCACCATAAGACGTTATTTTTGTTTGTTTCCTACATTTAACTCCGCAAATCAAGGCATCTTACTTCCCCTCGGGTTGAAAGCTGTGATATTAACAAGGGGGTACTTGCAGCAACATATGCAAGTCTCTGTAATTCTGTATAACTTTGGCATGGCCTTGAATGGGTAGCAATAACAGTTTTCTTAAAAGGATAGTTTTTTCATATGCATATAATTGCGTAGGTCAACTTTCACACGCCTTTGAGAATGCTAAATAAATTTTAAATTTCAGTGAAAAAGTGGCGTATTCGGCTAAATCGTATACTACACTGAAAAGGAAATTTATTGCTTAAGTGTAATATTCATTACCAGAGTAATGATAATAAAATAAGATTCTATGATCAAATTACTAATTATATTATTGCAACAAATTCTGAACGCGCACGCACCTATAAAGAAGAGAGAAGATACGAACGCGTATGCGTGCGTTCGTATACATATACACGTTATCTTTAAATGTATTATGATATATACGCATACACATGTTTATATTTCATGATACCATTCTATTTTAGACTACAGAATATAGCAGTAATCAAGCTAATATATTTTTATTTCCTTTAAAAAAAGCCTCGTTTAATTATCGGAAATTGGTTGCTTCGGAAGCGACCAACAAAAAAATGTTTGTTCCCCCGTTTTTTTAATGAAGCCGGACATAATTAAATGTCAAAGCCGTGTAATATATACTTTAGGAAGTTCATACTGCAAAATGAATATCGTCTCTTCTAAAAACGAGGATATGTTTTTAAGCACCGGCTTTCATGAGGAAAACGTGACTCTTTTTTAAAAAAATGGAGGGGGGGGGATCTCTGCATTTTTAAACAACCTGTTTTGACGAGGGAAAATATTCTGTCATAAAACGTGATGGATATTTTCATCTGCAGTGTCCATTCGCAGTTTTTCCTTCTCGTGTAATCCAAAAAGGAAATTGCACTGAATTCGTGATGGTAATTTGATCAGGGGTTACTGATACGTGCCCATACACACACACACTCTAACACACACACACACACACACACACACACACACACACACACACACATATATAATATATATATATATATATATATATATATGTGTGTGTGTGTGTGTGTGTGTGTGTGTGTTCATTAAAGACATTATTTTGTGATCCTTATACTCAAGTGTTTGAGGATGAAGAATTCGAAAGGCAACTGGCAGGGTCATCTTGAAAAGGAAATACATGTTCATTGGTTATTCTTTGAAGCACATTAATGAACAACAGACCTGCAAAAAAATACAGAGAAACGGTTGCATGCAGTCGCAAGTTGCAAGCACTTTTTGCATAACATTTTTGACAAGATGCAAGCATGGTTTACCAATTATTCTTAGCAACTTACCAACGCGTTCTGAATAGCATTCTTGTTCTGCATGATGTTCCTGGCAAGTTGCAAGCACGTCTTGCATGAGTTTCCTGGCAAGCGCATGCACGTTGTACATGAGTATCCTGGCAAGAGGCAGATATGTTTTGCACAATATTCCTGGCAAGTGCAAGCACGTTTTGCATGAGATTCCGGGCAAGTCGAAAGCACGTTTTGCATGAGCTCCCTGGCTAGTTCCAAGCACGTTTTGTATGGCATTTCCGGAACGTTACAACAAAGTTTGCATACGGTATTCTGTGGACAAGTTCATCATTCATTTACTATGACAACCTTTCAGTTTGTCGTCAGACACCACAGGGGTAATTATGATTTTTTTCACCATGCAATCAGAAAGCAATCACTCTTCAATTGCCTTTAATTAGAGCATAATTTCCATTTCGGTCTGTCTGGCATTTATAGAACTAGACAAAAAGGTAATTACTGAGCTATTGAGAGTTAGAGAAAAAGAAAAAAACTTTAGTATGATTGCATCAATGCAGTCATCGAATGGTTAAACTGTACGCTGGATATGAGTATAATATTTAGCCTTTAGCCCGAAATATTGCTTAAATCGTATTTTTTTTTTCTTTTTAATTTGCAATCATTTTTCTAGATATTATTCCGTGCAAGTAATATTGTACTTGAAAACTCAATCATAGACTGTGAAATTAATTTTGCAGTCTTTTAAAACTTCAGCTCTCTGCAATTACAAGTGGAAGAAAATATTTAGTAGTTAAATTAATTTTTTAAATTCAATCAGAATGCATTTTCGGAACTCTTTATAACATACTTTCTCACACTGTCCCTGGCGCAAACGAAAGGGTAAGCGCAGAACAGTTATATCCTTATTATAAAGAAAAATATAGGGAGTCTTTATTATGAAAGCGATGAAGAGGAAACTGGATTGTCTTATTTTTCCCAGGCTTGGATTTAAAATAATTAGAAAAAAAAAAAAATATTATGATGTTTTCCAAATGGAGGCAAGAAATTTTCTAGGAAATCAATAGATGAACTTTTATATTTGAATATGGCATAAAATTTATGGTGACTTTCAATCCATGACTTGGCACTCAGCGAATTCGTCCAGTATCATGAAAGAATTCGAATACGGACATACATACATAGTCAAAAATCATAAATTTCATTCATTTTGAAATAAATTTAATGCGAACGGCCAGAATGCATTGCGGACAATATAATTAATTTCTTTATAATTTTTTTCTTTTTTTTTTGTAGCGTGAAGGTAAAATTCCCCTTTTCATGTCATCTTTTTAATTCCCATGTGGCATTGACCACAAAATAAAAATAAAAAACTGTCAGACATTCATTTATGATTTCCGGGTTTTTTATTCCAATTACCACTGCCTTTGCAAGGTCAGTTTCATCTTTCATACTATAACAGTTATTTTGACTAAAATTACGATAAAGAATTAACATGAAGGTTCATTAATAGCTATTTTGACTTAGTATGAAGGTTTTGCAATGCTATCATTATTATTATAGGACTACTCGCCCATTCCTTCAGTAACTTCTACAGATTCGTTCAGCGGTGTACTATTACTAGTTTATCAATCTTTGTTCCTAATTCCTGCGCTATAACACCGTTTATTATCATCTTTATTGAAATTATTATTAGTTTTATAATATTAATTAGGGAGGAGACCCTCTCTTAGGGGGCTGCATTGAAAACTGTACCTGTTCCAAGGTATTTAATTTGTATGGAGTCTTTCCTATTAGTCTTACAGTCTTCATTACGTCACGACATTCCGTTAATTAGTTTGGGGTAAAACTACAAGTACCACTACTGGCATTGGCAGTGTGGAATTATCATACAAATGCCCACTTTCTGGTTTATTTTACTCCGACATGGATAATTTTTCATGAGATGAAAACAAGGGCTTAGATAGTCAAGTACATTGCTTTAACGTCATACCCATTACAATTTGTTTTTTTGGAAGACATATATGTGATAAACATGATTGTTAACACGGGTTTTTCAAAATCCCAAATTTAGTATATATTTCCGCTTTATTCTAGTGCATCTGATTTAAAATTCGAAAGTAACCACATACTGTTCTACAAAGAAATATATATTTTAAAAAATAGATGGTCCTAATCATATTCATGCGTGAGTTTTGCTTCTTTTTTCCAATTTTCAAAAGATTAGGGTGAATCCAGAATTACAAAACAAATACACACACAGACGTTAATATATATATATATAATATATATAGATCTATTATATATATTATATATTATTTATATATTTATGATGAATATGTATAATATATATATATATATATATATAGATATATATATATATATATATATATATAGTATCGATATATATATGATATATATATTATATTGTGTGTGTTGTGGGGGAGGTTTTCATGTTTGCAAGCATCGTTTGCTTTCAAGACGTCGTAATGTTTATGCAAATGAGAGAGATGACTTTTGAACAGGATTATCAAAATGTTTCGTCTCATTTGCATATTTAAAAGAAGTCCATACACGGCGGCCTTAACTTTGCAATTCAAAGTAGAATTCCTGACAATTTGAATGAAGAAATAATGTTTCTTTATCGCATAATCAGATGGTAGGTCTTTTCATGGAGGTATGGAGTACCTGAAGAATTATATGTATATATATAATATATATATATATATATATATATATATACTATATATATATATATATATAATATGTAGATATATATCATACATATATATAGATCTATGTATGTATGTATGTATGTATGTATGTATGTATGTATGTATGTATGTATGTATGTATGTATGTATGTATGTATGTATATATTTTATATATACATATATACATGAAGTAAATACGTATGTGTAATGAGTGAGAGAGAGAGAGAGAGAGAGATCTGAGATGCCCGTTGACGATTCCATAAACAATATTTCATGTCTGTTACAAATATAACAAAATATTAGTATTTGTTTGTTACAAATATGAAAAAAATATTAATATTTGTTTATTTAATCGAAATGGAAAATAATAAAGCATCCTCATACAGCTTACTGAGACAGAAAATAGAATTTATTTAAGGTGCAAGACATACTTGATCAAATTTGACTTTATATTTTGATACGAAAATATCTCTCAATAGATTTACGGTAAAAATAATATGGACCTGGAGAAAGATCGTAATAGGATTGTTATAGGTGATATGAAATTATTTACGATTTATACTATAAAGGGTGAGTTTTTATGGAAAAAGTGGAGGTTTTTTCAATTTAGTTTGCAAAGCAACGTATGGATCAATCCTTCTCACAGAAATTATAAATCTGATGGAGAATTTTTTTTATCATATATTTGCATAAAAAAACATATTTTGAATGTCATATTCATAACATTTTCTGAATTATTCATATCAAATCATATAATTTAATAAAATTTTATGACCCCTTTAGTTTAAAAAATGATGAAATATTGTTTCATCTGAAAGCTTCGTTACGTCGTTGCTTCACGTACCCCGTTACGTAATGTCCTCGAAAATATCTTCACATATACAGAGGCGAAATGGAAGTATACAAATTACACTGAAGAATTCTGGAAAATGTAATTTTGCAGAGCCAGTGAGAGACAGAGAGAGACCTCCTCTCTCTCTCTCTCTCTATCTCTCTCTCTCTCTCTCTCTGTGCTGGTAATCACTCAGCGTATATTCCCGCCAGTACCAAATCTCTTGGATTTTTCGATTCTCAGCAACTCTTAGAAGTAGGAGAAGTTCCCAATTCAAAATCCGAAGTCAGGTTGCAAAGAATACAATACAAGCAATTTCCCCGCCCGCATAAAAAAAAAAAAAATCGTATGCCTTCGTTAGCCTTCACGAAAACCGTAAAAAGAGAAGAAAAAACTCAACGTCTCATAATTTCCAAAGACAGGAATGAAGAAAACTCTTTGGAGTGGCTGTTATGTGCATTGAATTCTGTATTAAATTAAAAATCTAAAATTACAATTATGCTGTTCATCTCGATTTTTACGAAAATTAAGGCAGAATCTTCTTTTGATCAGTGATCATGGCATTTAACATTGCAGTAAGGCTTTAGTAAGGTGGAATTCTCCTGTCCTGTTGGTTTAATTACTTATTTCCCAATACGAGACTATCAACAGCAGGAGTAAATTTTCGGACCAAAATAGTAATTTTTATTGCTCGTGATATTTTCATTTTTATGTAGGAGGGGTTAGGTTGTGGTGGGTTGGGTTCTTGGGGGTTTGGGAAGAGACCAGTGAGGGGTTGGGGTGTTGTAAATTTGTGTGCAAAATTTGCCATTCTGTAAAATTATGGGCAATAATTCCCATTTTGTAAATTTGTGGGCAAAATTTTCCATTTTGCCCCTTTTTTTATATTTGTGTGCAAAATTTACCATTTTTAAAATTTGTGGGCAAAATTTTCCATCTTTTAAATTGGTGTGCAAAATTTACCATTTTTTTAATTTTTGTGCAAAATTTACCATTTTTTAAAATGTTTGTGTAAAATTTGCCATTTTGTAAATTTTTTTTTGCAAAATTTACCATTTTGTAAATTTGTCTGCAAAATTTGCCATCGAATGTAAATTGTCAGATTTAAAAAAAAAAAAATTATACTCTACAATTACAACTCACCGCTCACTTTACCGCAATTACCATCGATTATCGCTTTCGTCCTTATCATTATTCCAGCGACTGATAAAAATTCACCCAAATTACTGCCAACTTTGTCAGTAAAAACGCGGATAATGACCTCGTAAAAATGAGTATGAACCAACAAAATCGAAACAGAATAAAAGGAAAAGCAGAATTTATGGATGAGGGGAGGAAATGAAAAAGAAAGAATAAAAAAAAGCCGAAAGAGAAGAATTATCTCGGTGTTTGACCTTTTTCTAGAAAACTCACTCGATTCTTTTTCAAAGTTATGGAATCTGGATAAACACTGTCCAGGGAACCTTTAGACAACATCAGGACGTTGGAGGAAGATACGAATTTGGATCTCGTGCGGGAAAGTTTCTGGGGAATCTTTCTGAATCAGGACCGGATTTTAGCTGTGACGTATTCTAGGGGGTTGGTTTGCGGAACTTTCGCTCATAATTTTCTCTCTTTACGGACGTAATTATCAGTCATTTCACTCCAAATTTAGTCTTGTATCTTTCAACCTAAGACGTGCTAATCACTTTGATTGCTTTTAGGCTACTTTTTGGCCCTCCTGGAGCTTCTATCACAACAGTAAGATTTTTTTTTTCTTTTTTAGCTAAATCTTCCTCGTAAATTTTGGTATAAGTCTATAAATATCTCCACCTGGTTTACTTTGTTCCTTTTCTTAAAGAATGTATAATAATCATCATAGATTTGTTTACTTTGAGAGCCATTTTATTATTATATAAAAATAGACAGCTTCCTTTTTCTCATTACATATTCCATTAAAATGATAAGTTTTGCAATTTTTCTAAATGGAAGTAATCTGGCTTCAACCCTCACTGTAGAGTAACTATAGTATCTTCTATAGTGATAAAATCCGAGTGGATCTTTCTTGTTTATCCGCCCCGGGTGGGAGCGGGTTAGGTAGGGGATTAGGAGCGTAGGAAAGACATGAGACATCACCCTCGTAGTCCAAACCTGGTTGTCCGCCCGGGTTGGGGGCGGGTGAGGTAGGCGATCGGAAGAAAGAAATATATATAATTTAATGCGTTCGCACCAGAACCATTAATAACACGGGGAACAATCGCAAACATGTAATCAAGACTGCAACTGGTAATATTTTGCTCTGGAAATAAGACAACGAAACAAACATGAAATTGTATGAAAAGGCTCCTCCTGCCTGGAAATCATAAATATCTTCCCTCATTTCCCGAGAAACGTGGCATTAAATCTTGTGCAACGATGGAACTGACAGATCCCCTCCTTAAGAGAGCAAAAAAAAAAAAAAAAATAAAACAAAAACTGACAAAAGAAGCGTCAGAGATGTTGGGAGAAGTTGGAAAATAAAATAGGGACAACGCGATGGTATGATAATTGGTTTAATTTTTAAGAAAGGAAGCACAATCACATGTGCACACGCGGACACGCAAACGGACATTATACTTAGATAGATATAGGATATAGATATTATATATATATATATATATATATATATATATAGATATATAATATATATATATATATATATATATATATATATATTTTTTTTTTTTTTTTCTTCTTCTTCTTTTTTTTTCATTTTCCTTTTTACTATTATTTTCGTCTTTCATCCATTATTTTATCATTTATATTTTCGTTTTATTTTTATCATTTTTATTCAAACGCTCACACGTTATATATATATATGATATATATATATATTATATATATATATATATATATCATATATATATATATATATATATATATATATAACGTGTGAGCGTTTGAATAAAAATGATAAAAATAAAATGAAAATATAAATGATAAGATAATGGAATGAAAGACGAAAATAATAGTAAAAAGGAAAATGAAAAATATATAATATTGATTCAACTATTTGTAAACATTACAAATGACCGAAAGTTTCTTATCATCCCAATCGAGGGAAAACCTATTTGGAAATAATTAGAACAAAATCCAGGGGGCCGTTCAGCTCAAAGAGAGACGCTGAATAGAGGAAGTCTGGACGTCTTGGAAGGAGGAATGTTCAAATACTTGTAGGGGCTCTTCAACAAATGTTCGTTAAGGAAGGAGAAAGTTGGGCCTGAATAAATGCGTATGAAAGGAAAGGCTGAGGAGAGAGAGAGAGAGAGAGAAAAAAGGCTTCCAAATTGGGATAGGAATGAGGCATGAGGCCATATGTGCGTGAACTGAAATCGACTGGCGTTAATGGCAGGAAGAAGGTGAAAGATACTTTCTGAATGATATGGCAGTGTAGTCTTTTGTGATGTTTCTTAGTAGTGACCCCTAACAAAGTTCGAGGGTCGGTATATAGGACTAATATATTTTGGGAATCATTATCTTTACGGTATTTACATTCTTTTGCT
>NC_061096.1:65191717-65209217 GCF_015104395.2 Macrobrachium nipponense
TTTTGTAATGAAGGTCCTGACTTCAATCTCTTTGTTTTCTCCACTTTTTGGGGCAGATTTATGATGCAAGGAAGATTGCCCTAGATTTTTGGGGGAGGTGGGCGGGGTGAATTGTCCTATACTTTCTGTTGTACATTTTTAGTTTTCTGTCAAAGAAATTCATTGAGATTTCTTTGTCTGTCCGTCAGATTTTTTTCGTCCGCCCTCAGATCTTAAAAACTAATGAGGACAGATGGCTGCAAATTAGTATGTTCATTCACCTTCCAGTCATCAAACATACCAAATTATAGCCCTTTAGCCTCAGCAGTTTTTTTTTTTATTTAAGGTCAGATTCATCCATGGCCGTACGTCTGGCAACGCTACACGACATGGCACCACGGGACCTTGGATGAAAGCTTAATGGGCCGCGGTTCATACAGCATTATACACTGTATAGAAAACACGATTGCGCCGAAGAAACTTCGGCGAGTTTTTTTACTCGTTTAATATTGTGAACGCAGCCAATATACTCGTAGCAGATAAGATTATTCTCTAAGATACTGCCTATTGACAACTGTTAGGTTTACGAAATGTTGTGACTACGTAGTTATGTTATGTTTATGATATATTACAACTGCATCAGTTACCTAACTGAACGAATTAATTTTCATAAGCACCTCAGTGGCGTAGTCAGTATGTTGTTGGCGTGCCACCTCGGTGGCCGCGAGTTCGATTTACGGGCGATCCATTGACGGGTGAGAGATGTGTATTTCTGGTGATAGAAGTTCACTCTCGACGCGGTTCGGAAGTCCCGTAAAAGCCGTTGGTCCCGTTGCTGAATAACCACTGGTTCCATGCAACGTAAAAACGGCATACAAATAAACAAACAAGACTTAATTTTCATAGCGGGTAGGGTGGATTTAAATAAAAAAAAAAAAAAATTGAATGAGCAAAAGTGTAAGAAATGCATATAGGAATTAAGAATTTAGAAAATCCTACTGATAGGGACATAGATCTGATTCCCAAGAGCTGGAGTTTTTTTTGGCACCAATAAAAAATAAATAAAAGTCATCAGGAAAGAAGTCACCAGTTTAGTCCGCCTTCATCCGCTGTAATAAACAATTCGTAAATCTCTCTCATCAAAGGATACTGAATAGGATTCATTCCCGTAACACGTCTCTTTTGATCGCTTAGTAAACACTCAGTTTTAATGAGTTATCCTACATATACTTAATTCCTCCTCATTTTAACATTTTATTTATTTGCCGTATTGCCGATAAAGCTGAATGAAAGCCTGGAAATAGTGAACACTTTTCATTACCGATTCCAAGTATTTGGTCGTGAGTTTTCTTTTGATAGGATTAATTTGACGTTTGAGGATTTAAGGATGAAACTTTTTTTTTCCTTTTAGGGAGATTTGATAAATAGAATTTTCCCCTCTAAGGAGAGAGAGAGAGAGGAGATAGAGAGAGAGAGAGAGAGGAGAGAGATGAGGACGTGAGAAGGACGAGAGGACGGACGGAGACGAGAGACGAGAGAGAGAGAGAGAGAGAGAGAGTCTCCTGGGACACTCGCTCAATATACTATATATATATATATATATATATATATATATATATATATATATATATATATATATATATATATATATGTGTGTGTGTGTGTGTGTGTGTGTGTGTGTGTGTGTGTGTATATTTTACCGAGATCCCAATCTCGGTACTTCTTAAAAGGTTTGGTAATGATGAACCGAAGCAGCAGGCACTGGAATAAGATCCATTTCCTCTCACTCCGACCCCCCCCCCCCACCCCCAACCCCCCCCCCCCCCCCACCACCCCCCCTCTCTCTCTCTCTCTCTATCTCCATTTCTCTACATTACCTAAGGCAACTAAATCAGACTCGTGAACTATGAAAATACATTTATTTAAGAGCAAGGCATAAACTAAATAACTCAGGTTCTTAACAAAGTGATTAAATGAAAGATTGGACTCAGATAACCCACTCCATATTTCTCCTACAATTATCAACATTATCTTAGTCATGAAACTGGAAAAGTCACAACAGTCTAGTAACACCACAAAACATTAGTTAAGTTCCCATTTCTAAATAAGTCACCATATCGGCCCCCTTGTCTCAGAATCGCCTATAAAAAGACAGGAGAACATATCGATAAGCAAAGATCCTAAATCAAATCAAAAAGTCAAAGGAAATAGAACATCTTTGAAATAAATATTCAAAATACAATCAAGCCACACCTTTGGCTGAAGAATAAGTATGCTTACCCATTCAACACAATATTCACACATACTTCACCAAAAATACTTTAGAAGATGCCATCTTGGCTCTGCCGACTCTGTAGCAATCTCCCACCTTGGTAATCTTAATTACTCATTATGTTGGGACGAAGCTCACACACACACACGAACTCACACATATTGTTCACGACCAAGTAACTACCTTTAACCAGTTTCAGAAGGAGCCTCTGCAACCGCCCGTGCATAAAGGACGTGGCACTGATCTGCTTAGACAGCAACTTTGACATCACGCCACCCCAGAAAGATATATCAGCATTTCCTAAGCTTGTCACTTCGGGCACTGTCTCCATGGGAAGTTAAATTGATAACTTCCTATAGTCTAGAAATGTCACAGCCCATCGCTTACAATGGTGTCTTAAATATATTATTAATTCCTCTTTTTATATAACACATATATATATATATATATATATATATATATATATATATATATATATATAATATATATATATATATATATATATATACATAGATCATGTCATAAATAAAGACAGATAATATGTTCATTGTGACATTTCTAGGAATTTACAGATTCATCATATTTAACTTCCCATAGAGACAGAGTCCGAAGCGATGACCTGAGAAAGCTGATAAATCATTTCTGGGATGGTGTGATACGAAGATGCTTATTTAAGCGGGTCAATGTTCGTTCTGTGGATATGTGAGTTCATGAGGGCTTGTTCAAGGTGCCTTTGAAAACTGGCTACGACCAGTTACCGATGAGTGTGAATTCATATGTACATGTACGAACTATGTCTATTCTTAATGGCTTGGCTTAGCCGAAAACTGGAGAGACAGCTACGGGAGAAAAGGCAGAATGCTGGGATAGCTCTGCAAAAGTCTATTTGTTTCGGTGGTTGAAGTTCCAGGCTGCAATGGGTGAGTTATTATACTTTAGCCAAAGGGGTGGCTTGTTGTCTGTTTGACATTTTGTAAAGATGTTCCATTTGTTTAATCTCTTGACTTTGTCTTTACTATTGTGCGTGTGCTCACTTGTGTGTTCTCCTGTCTTTTAAACAGAGTGTTCTAGTGAGGGGACAGTGTCCTAGTGAGGGGACTGTATTTTGGAGAAGAGATAATTGGTGTGACTAATTACTGATTAAGACATTTAAATACCGGGGGGTTATCTGAGTTAGTTGCCTGTGAGACTTGAACTATTATCTTTCCATTGATGATCTTGTAAGAACTTGAATTATTCAACTAATGCTTTACTTTGAATAAACGTATGTATTTTTTGTAACGCCGACTCTAATTTAATGACCTGATGGAATGGAGAGAGAGAGAGAGAGAGAGAGAGAGAGAAGGCTATGCCAGTGATCACCTTGAGAGAGAGAGAGAGGGGGGGGGGAGATTGAGTGTAACCAGTTCGCCTTAACGCAATGGCTAAACGCATACCAAAATATTAAATACCGGGGGGCGACGCCCTTTGCTGGTAATAGTTTGGTGGGCAGCGGATAGGTAACAGTTGGTGGCAGGCGGTTTAAGAGGCTTTTTATATATCTTATAAGCTGTAGGTACGCTAACGAAGAGACTTGTGACCAGTTAGACATGGATGTTTTTTTTTTGGTAGGAAAAGGGGTTATAATCATGTCACAGGCATAATAGCAGTGTTCGAACGACAAAGCCTTTTGTGGAAAATTGTTAAATTATTAAAGTTCAGTTGCTAAGTGAGAGGTAATGAGAAATATCCGTCCGTTAACTGTGGCAATGATATGAGACAATTGAACTAGAGTCATTAAATTTGCGACGGTGATGCCTCGAGGGGTCGGGCACATTCAGTTAGAGCTGAGACTTTGTGAGTGCATTCCCAAGACGTCCGTGTGTGTGTGTATTAGCGTGTTTTGCGCAGATTCTGAGTTTTCTCTCATTATGAAATGGTGAGTGTTACAATTTTCCTTTTTAGTCCTGGGGGGGGGGGGGGGTTTGTATCATTTTCTGAATTGTGGGAATGGTTTAGGATACCACATTCTTTTCCCATAGTAGCAGAAAGTGATGTAGTTTTTTTTATTGGCGCATGTTCAGAAGAGGCGCATTCGTCTTTGTGTTGATATGTGCGTGTGTATGAATAGTTTTCATACATGTGAAACTGTGCTTGAATTGCATTTTTTGCTTGGAGACAAAGAGCGACTCCCACTTGTTCGTTACCATATACATATATACATACATACATACATATATATATATATATATACTATATATATATATAATAATATATATATATATATATATATATATATATATAATATATATTTGTGTGTGTATATATATATATATATATATATATATATATATATATATATCTATATATATATATATATATATATATATATATATACATACATATATATATATATATATATATATATATATATATATATATATAATATATATACATATATATATATATATATATATATATATATATATATATATATATATATATATATAAGGAAAAATATGATGCGTAAATCGAGTAAGTTATAAACAAGGAAAAAAATTATTAAATAAATGGTCAGCATGGTTCCAACGTTTGTGGAATATTAACAAAAATGTAAGAGAAAAATAAAAACTTGGAAAACACAAGAGCTGTAGGATATAATCCGGGACTCTGGCTACCTTCGCCAGCGGCTATAAATCTCGGGTGATTGATTTTTGACCACCCGGAAACCTATCGGAAGGATTTTATCTCTTGTTTTATTGCATTTTTATTTCAACAAAGGATAAAACCGAGGGGAATAATTCTCGTAATTAGCATTATTTATACACGTCATATATTCTAGGTATTATGGCTTTGGGTTTTGGCTTTTATCATTTTTTTAATGCAAGTAAAATCGAAAAATTTAGCTTTTGTCATTTTATTTTTCTTTTCCTTTGTAGTCTTCTGCTCAACGGCCCAAATATTCTTACCGTATATTAATTGCAAGTAAAATCGAAAAATTCAAGTTGAAGTTTTAAAGAAGGAAATCTCAAAACTTTTCAGAATTCCAAAATTCACAAACAGTGGGAAAGTATTACGATAGAAAAGAATCCACATCAAAATTAACTCAAAAAAAAAAAAACTACAGGAAAGTGCGATTAAAAATTAATCTAGGTTGTCTCCCATAAGTCTGGAAGAGCAAGTAATGCCTGACACATTCAGTGGTTAGACTCTTCTCTAGAGAATCCATAGAAACATAATCAGTGGCCAGGAGAGTAACAGCGAGGAGCAGAATCTACTAAGTAGTCATAAGGTCTCTCTCTCTCTCTCTCTCTCTCTCTCTCTCTCTCTCTCTCTCTATATCCTCTCTCTCTCTCTCTCTCTCTCCTTCTCTCTCTCATAGATTTATATATATATATATTATATATATATATATAATATTATATATTATATATATATATATATATATATATATATATCTATATATATTTATATTAACGTAGAATATACATATATATATATTATATATATATATATATATATAATATATATATATATAATCCTATATATATCTATATATACACGTGCGTCAGAATGGGAGTTGCTGTACATTCACAGACTTTAAGAGGCCACGCCATAATAGCACACTAATATTTGAAAAGAGTTAAATAAAGAAATTCTAACGCTAACGTGTAAAAGAATCCTGTTAGTTAGCTACCCTCCAAAATCATTCGAAGGAACAGAGTAAAAAAAAAAAAAAAAAGGAAAAAAGGAATCTCTATAATAAATCCCGACTGGATGCAAATGATGTCACGAGGTAAACGGAACAGATGGCCGTTGTTAATAAGTGTAAACCGAATTGGAAAGACACTCGCCAGAGCTTTTAATTATTTTCGGGACAGACCTAATTCCTTCTTGATTCCTTTTAATCGAGTCATTACGGAGGAATTAATACTTCATCACATTCCATTATTCCCAGATCACAAACAGATTCGCCATTTGAGCCTCTGCTAGAGTCGTTTTGCTCGACGGTTTGTTGCTGCGATATTGCGCTGCGACTGTTTGTTTGTTTGTTTGTTGTTTGTTTGTTTGTTTTCGTGTCAGTCTGTAGTGGAACGAAGTCAGTCGTCTTGGAGTAGAGTTTGGTTGATAAGGGACAGTTGGTAGATTATATTGGTCCATTGTTTTAGCTCTAATGCCTCGTAAGGTTCAGTATGAAAATATAGATGGACAGAATATAGAATTTAGGCCAAAGGCCAAGCACTGGGACTTATGAGCTCATTCAGTGCTGAAACAGAAATTGACAGTAAAAAGGTCTGAAATGTGTAACAGGTGGAAATCTTCCCAATTGTGCCATGAAACAATTGTTAGGAGTGGATGGAAAGTAAGATGGAAGAAAGCGAATATGAACGGAGATACAGTAAAAAGAATGAAAAGGGTTGCAGCTAGGGGAGCCGAAGGGACGCTGCATAGAATCTTAAGTAATGCCTACAGTGTACAGCATGAGGCGCTCGGATGGCACTTTTGGTATGATGTAATGCAAATATTGTTAGATTCGGTAAAACGGTGAATTTCAAAGATAGAGACAGTAACCTTAATAATGATTACGCTTGTTAAAGCTGACTGGAAACGGTTAATATTACAATTTTCATTAAAACAAGATTTTTCAAAGCCACGTTCATTAACCCCATGACCAAACCTTCATTGTTGACGGTATGGCCACTCAAACACAGCAGAGTTTAAAGGACTGACTCATTTATCTAACATTATCTCCCTGCATGACAATAGTTTTGGTCCTTTGTGGAGAGGAGAAGGAATTTCTCCATGAAAGCTGGGTCAATGATTTCCGCTTATAACTTATTATAAAGGTGTACTGGGGACGTCAATGAAATGTATATTTATTAGACATATTCGGATCCAGGCGGCATTGATAACATTGTTAGGTGTGTTGAAATATAGGGAAAAGCCTCATTATTATTATTATTATTATTATTATTATTATTATTATTATTATTATTATTATTATTATTATTATTATTATTATTATTCTGTTAAAAAGGATGGCAGAATTAAGCGAGTTGATTTTATATATTGTTTTTTCTATTTTCCTTACAATTCGCTTCTCAGGCTCAGCGATGTTCTGAGTAACTGGCCAATATTCATATTGGGAATTTTCAAAAATTATAAATGCTGAAGGAATCTTTTATTAGAACAAGATATCAGGTCCAGGTCAAGCAGGGGTCGTCGTCAGTGCTGGTATTATTTCGTAGGCGACCCCTGCTTGACCCTGGACTTGATATCTTGTTCTAATAAAAGATTCCTTCAGCATTTATAATTTTTGAAAATTCCCAATATGAATATTGGCCAGTTACTCAGAAACATCGCTGAGCCTGAGAAGCGAATTGTAAGGAAAATAGAAAAAAACAATATATAAAATCAACTCGCTTAATTCTGCCATCCTTATTATTATTATTATTATTATTATTATTATTATATTATTATTATTATTATTATTATTCACGCTATTTATTGCATTCGGTTGGCTTGAAGAAACAGGTACCTCACTTTCATTGGGCAATACCTGTGACGTCACGAGCGATGTCATCAGGGGGCCCGTTGCTGGTTGGCTGTCCTCTTCGTGGGCGGAGCCTCATCCTTATTGGTGATGGTGGAGGTCCCCTCGAAGGGCGTGCTACCCAGGTCGTCCTCAGGCGAGAGCTTGAGCTGCGATCACCCTCAGGGTTACTAGGGACGTCCTCAGGATGAGAGCTAATACTTCTATCATCCTCAGGATCCCTCTGGTGCGATGGTCGTTGTGGGGCGGTGTCTGCTGCTCTCCTGACGGCGGTGGGGAGGAGGAAGGTCTCCTGTGTGATGTTCAAACTGGGCTTCTCCCTCCCGATGTGCAGCGCTTCTAAGATTCGCAAACGACGTAGATCGGTAACTTCGAGGTTATCGACCAGGCAACCCGATCTACGTCGTTTGCGAATCTTAGAAGCGCTGCACATCGGGAGGGAGAAGCCCAGTTTGAACATCACACAGGAGACCTTCCTCCTCCCCCACCGCCGTCAGGAGAGCAGCAGACACCGCCCCACAACGACCATCGCACCAGAGGGATCCTGAGGATGATAGAAGTATTAGCTCTCATCCTGAGACGTCCCTAGTAACCCTGAGGTGATCGCAGCTCAAGCTCTCGCCCTGAGGACGACCTGGTAGCACGCCCTTCGAGGGGACCTCCACCATCACCAATAAGGATGAGGCTCCGCCCATGAAGAGGACAGCCAACCAGCAACGGGCCCCCTGATGACATCGCTCGTGACGTCACAGGTATTGCCCAATGAAAAGTGAGGTACCTGTTTCTTCAAGCCAACCGAATGCAATAAATATTATTATTATTATTATTATTATTATTATTATTATTATTAAAAGATGCCCATAGTAGCATGAGTCTTAAAATAGAGAAACAAATCCACAGCTATGTATATGTACCTATATTTCAAGATAAAACTTTTTTTTACAGATAGCTTAGAAAGCTATCTGTACAAATTCGCCTTTAAACATATGTACATATACATAACTGTGGATTTGTTTCTACATTATTATTATTATTATTATTATTATTATTATTATTATTATTATTATTATTATTATTATTATTATTATTACTGCCGATTTCTAGAGCATACTTGAGTAGAGAATAAAGTTTGTCAATAAATGAACATTGTTAAGGAATAACGGAAACAAAAATTAATACTCAAATCTCATCAGTCGTATTTTCATACTTGAACACAATCAATAACACAAAAGTGTGGATTTTGTATTAAGGAATAAAAAAAGCAGAAGTGAGCTGCTTTCTATAATTCGTCCTCTGAAACAGCCAACATACTAAAGGAGCATTGCTCCTGCCTTCATTAATTCGAGAAGGTTCTTAAGAGCCTCCCGTAATGGGTCCCTTAAAGTTCTTAATGGATGGGATTGCAATTTTGATATTGTAGTACATAAAAAAAGAATACTGTTATCGTGATGATTCAGATGTGTTTAGAAGTGTTTTGGGAAAAGGTAATATAAGTCATTTGTTGATATATATTAAAAGATAAGACAGAATATGGAATATGAACATTTGGGAAAAGGTATTAGGTCATTTGTTGATAAATCAAAAGATAAGACAGAATATGGAATAAGAACATGACCGGAATAGTAAATAGGGCGTTATGAATTGTTATAGTGAAAGCGTTGGGTGTTTGGAATATCGTAATATAATGGTCGTATCCGAATTTACGATGGAATCAGTGACGAAAGAGTTGTCTCCCATATCTTTACTGGAGACTAGTCCTGAATTTGAATATTGATGAAATAACAGGTTCCTAATACTTTTTTCGTTTTTAATTCATTCCTATATTTGCATTTGATAACAATCGCCTGACAGAAACCCCTCTACCAATTCCCACCGAGTCCCCCCTCGCATTAGAAATAAAAAACGGGGAGAATTTAGCCGAGTTAAACTCAAGAAAGAACTGCCAACTCGGACGATGAAAATGCCGGCAATAAACAAGCTATAAACGACCATGAACTCGCGAAATGAAAACAAAATCAAAAGAGAGAAGAATTTATGGAGAGAGGGGAGAGAGGGAAAGGAAGAGAGAAAAAAGCAAGAGAGAGGGAATTATGTCAGTAGTGACCCTTACCAAAGGAAAGGGGGAAGGAATGAAAACAGGACGTAATGAATAATTTTGTTTAACCTACTGTTGCAGAAACTGAATTTATTTCGGAAAAGTAATGAGTGCGTTTTTTGAAGCCTTTGCGAATCACACAATTCCGAGATTTATGTTTTACGTTTCTTTGCTCTTAGTCATTTTAATTTATTTATACACTTATCTGCACGTTACATAATTCAGCGTTGTGAAATTTATACCTGAGTCTTCTTCACCCTACGTTTTTGTTTTTGTATACACACACACACACACACACACACATATATATATATATATATATATACATATATATATATATATATATATATATATATATATATATATATATATATATATATATATATATATATATACTATATCATATATATATATATTATATATATATATATATATATATATGTACGATGGTTTGAACACTTGGGAAGATCAGTTAGGACAAACAGGCTTTTAGCAAAACCACCATTCAGTGCCATACGGATCACGCAGAAAATAGTGATCACCCTCTTAGGTTAGATTCATTTTCCATTCTCTCTAGTCGAGTGGCCCCCATGGAGCTGGCAATAGTAGAAAGTCTCCTAACAACTTTTGAAAGTTGAAACCTTCCCTCAGTAACAACGAGAGGTCCACGGAGATGCTGTGTTTTTAAATTTTTAGTGTGTATGTTTGTATGCCTTCATGATGCAGGTATTTATTTATATATTTATTTATTTATTTATTTTTAATATTGCTTACTTTCCCTTTTTTATGCTTGTACATTACTTTGTTTTTATTATATATACAATGTAACCTTTGTGTAACACTTCTTCATTCTAATGATCGATCGTAATTTAGTGATTTTTAATTTTTTTTTTTTTTTTCTGTGTTTTTGTATAGACCTGATGATGGAGACAGTTACTCCGAAACCGGTAGTCATAAGAAAATAAAGGATGTTTTATGTACAAGTGCTGGTTTTACTCTTTCTATCAAGACTCCGTTTTCCAAGGGATAGATCAGTTGCAGATATTATTAGACGACGTTATGGAATACAGTACTGAAACTCTACAGGTTCATCGAAAATTTGGATCGTAAAGTTCGCAAAGTTCAATGTGACATTGATTTCCTCACTTCCTGCTGTCAACAGAATCTTACTCCAACATTTCTGCGTTTTAAACTCTACAATCATGCTCTCCAGCACTCACGTCTTTACCGGAATTGCCAGCGCCAGTTTCTACGAAGAGAAATTAAAACTAAACAAAGGAATTTTAAACAGCTCAACGAAAGATTAACCCGTTCAATTCTTCAATTTAGGGAGGCTGTATCGTGGCTCGATTTCCATCACCTTTTGTGTTTGATTGAACGTATCAATGTAGCGTCTATTAGTCGTGTCAAATTTGTTCAGGCTAAGAAATTAAAAAAGCTAGGTTGGTTTTACTGATGATGATGGTATTTCGCATGATATTGTTATTTTCAACCATTCAAATAGGGTACTGAATGACCTTGAAAAGAGAGTCCTTTCTAGGGGGTTAAAGTTTGCACTTTCATATAGTAAACTTGATTTTATTGAACACTTTTGTACTTTTGAAATATTTTTTAAAAAATTGATTACTCATGAATTTTATGACTCCGACAATAGAGGTTTTCAGTTTTTCAGAAGTTCCTTGAAGCATCTGGCTCAGTCTGCATATTTTGATCCTCATACCGATTTTATTCACAATATCTCTAAGGAAGAGCATTCTGCTTTATTAAGCTTATCCAAAGATAAATCCATAGTGGTAATACGACCTGATAAAGGCAACGGGGTTGTTCTTAAATTTTAAATAAAGATGAATATTTAAGTAAGATGCAATTTATCCTTGACGACCACACTAAATTTGAAGTAGTTAAAGACGACATTCTTTTAAAGTTACTCAATAAGGAGGAAAGTATTAACAGGTTCTTAAGAAAGTTGAAGTCTGAGGGTGTTCTAGATGAACATACTTATAACGATCTATTTACATCTGGATCTAAACCTGGAGTGCTCTATGGCCTCCCCAAGGTGCACAAGGAAGGTGTCCCGCTCAGACCAATCATGTCAGCTATAGGTACTTTCAACTACCATTTGTCAAAGTTTCTTGTTCCTATTTTAGCTCCTGTAACATGCAATCAGTATACAGTTAAAGATTCATTTACTTTTGCCAAAGAAATTTGTGATCTAGAACTAGGTAATTGTGTTCTTGTGAGTTTCGATGTTAAATCTTTATTTACTAATATTCCTTTAGCAGAAACCATTGATATATGCATCAACAACTTGTTTAATGACTCCAATAGTATCCGTAATTTTAATAAACAACAGTTACACAAACTACTCACATTAGCTGCGTCTGAATGTTATTTTATGTTTAACGCAAATGTATATAAACAAAAAGATGGTGTAGCAATGGGAAACCCTCTCGGTCCTACTTTGGCCAATGCCTTTTTATCTCATCACGAAGTTGTTTGGTTAGATAATTGTCCCAGTTCTTTTAAACCACTGTTCTACCGACGTTATGTAGATGATACATTTTTAATTTTAGATCTGAAGAACATGTACCCTTGTTTCTTGATTATTTTAACTCAAAACACCAAAATATTGAATTTACTTCAGAAGTAGAGAACAATAATACTTTAGCTTTCCTTGACGTGCTCATAAGTAAACACAGCGATAACACTTTTTCAACATCATTTACAGAAACCAACATTTTTTACAGGACTCACAACTAAATTCTCTTCATTCATCCCAATAGTTTATAAACGCAATTTAGTTTGTACACTTGTGACCCGTGCCTTTAACATTTGTTCAAATTATTTTAGTCTTCATTCAGAATTTCAGTTTATAAAAGAAATGCTTCAAAAAAAACGGTTTTAATAATGCTTTCATAGATACGTATGTTGGTAAACAGCTAGAAAAGTTATTGTTCCCGAAAGTTTCCATTTTAAAAGCCAATAAAGCAGTACTGTATTTTACCATGTTTTTCTATGGTAATAAGAGTTTTTCTGTTAAAAATAGACTACTAAAACTTTTAAGAGAATTTTATCCTCAAGTTAATGTTAGGGTAGTGTTCAAGCCTAAGTATACTATTGGTGGTTTGTTCAAGTACAAAGACATCGTACCCCCAGAACTACAGTCTCATGTTGTATATAAATACGAGTGCAATTGCTGTAATGCAATTACGTGGGGAAAACAAAGCGCCAAGCACGTGTACGATGGTTTTGAACACTTGGGAAGATCAGTTAGGACAAACAGGCGGCTTTTAGCAAAACCACCATTCAGTGCCATACGGGATCACGCAGAAAATAGTGATCACCCTCTTAGGTTAGATTCATTTTCCATTCTCTCTAGTCGAGTGGCCCCCATGGAGCTGGCAATAGTAGAAAGTCTCTACACTTTAAAGTTGAAAACCTTCCTCAGTAACAACGAGAGGTCCACGGAGATGCTGTGTTTTTAAATTTTTAGTGTGTATGTTTGTATGCCTTCATGATGCAGGTATTTATTTATATATTTATTTATTTATTTATTTTTTAATATTGCTTACTTTCCCTTTTTTTTATGCTTGTACATACTTTGTTTTTATTATATATACAATGTAACCTTTGTGTAACACTTCTTCATTCTAATGATCGATCGTAATTTAGTGATTTTTAATTTTTTTTTTTTTTTTTCTGTGTTTTTGTATAGACCTGATGATGGAGACAGTTACTCCGAAACCGGTAGTCATAAGAAAAGAAAATAAAGGATGTTTTAGTACAAGTGCTGGTTTTACTCTTTCTATATATATATATATATGTGTGTGTGTGTGTGTGTGTGTGTGTGTGTGTGTGTGTGTGAGTTTTTTCTCTTTATTTGTTGTATCTTTCCATTGATAGGGACCCTGATGATGCGAAGAATTATTTATTACCGAGAGCTCTGCTTTGCCTCTGTTTCATTCTAATACGAATAATAATGTCTGCAATATCACCACGTCTTCTAGCTATCTCTCTCTCTCTCTCTCTACTCTCTCTCTCTCTCTCTCTCATCTCATACCGTCATTCCTCTCTTCTCTCTCTCTCTCTCCTCTATATATATATATATATATATATATTATATATATATATATATATATATATATATATATATAATATATATTATAAATATATATATATATATATATATATATATACTATATAATACTATCACAGTTTTTATACTTGACAGACTTATTACTCCTCTCTGCCTTAATTCACTTACATTTTATTTTCATTCAAAACTAAGGAACTATATATTGTTTTTAAATTATCTCGGTACACTGGGCTACTCGTTGTTTGCTCGGCTGGTCTTCCTGTGTCCTAATAAAGTTAACGGAAGCTAAGATAGATACTCGTTTTGTTTTTTGTTATTTTTCCGCGACACTTGTCTTACCAGATCAGGAGACCTTGTAATAGAATTATTTTAGGACATTTGTTTGAGGGTTTTTTTTTTTTTATTGTTTAGTAGAGGTAAGAATCACACAACAGCATGTCATGCTTTAGTTTCTGAAGTAAACAAAAATAATAAAAAGTACAAAGCTATTATCCCTTGTTTACCTAGGCCAGGTTTAGCAGCCAGAGGATATGTTAGGTTCTAAATGTATTTTTCTCTCACCTACATCCGGAATACGCATTTACAGTAGGAAATTTAAACTCTCTCTCTCTCTCTCTCTCTCTCTCTCTCTCTCTCTCTCTCTCTCTCTCTCTCTCTCTCTCTCTCTCTTTCTATTTTTTTAATTTGATGACCTACTTTTTCCCCTGCTAAGAAGAGCATCAGCCCATGCATACATTTTTTCATTTATAAGTTTTACGGAATGAAAAAATTTATACAAAAAAAAAAGAGAAATTCAACCTCTGATTTCTGTTTTTATGTATCACAAATCCCCAGACATAATTAGCTTAATCTGGAAATAGCAAACCGTCAATTAGAAGCAATTATGAAAATGGATCCTTCTAATGAGATTTTATTCCAAGTGACATTTTGGGGTTGGGTAGGAGGGCGGGCCGGGGGGGCGGGGGCGGGGGGGGTGGGGGGTTGGGGGGGTGAAGGGAGACAGACGAGTGATAGGGGAGGAGTTTAGAAATTTCATTTTGTTTCTGATGATATCATAACTGTATGAGAAAGGACAATGGCAAAGAAACGAGATATTTTATCTTTTACTTATTTCTTATTATTATCATGACAAGGATCCCATTGCCCCTTACTTGTTTCGTTGGGGTCAAGAGCCTCATTGTAACCCACTGACCTCCACAATAACTAAACATAACCTTTTTGAATGAGGATGCTACCTCAGTGTTTTTGTAGAAGAATCATATTCTAACAATATTAACTACATTGGCTTTTTAAACAAAAACTCATCATCCCTAAGCACTAATATATTTTTTTTTATTATTATTAAAGTAGTTTAACCAGAATATAATTTTATATGTGTTCTTGAAGGGGCTTCGGTCAACATTTGACTCTTCTCATACTTTCAATCTCGCTGCCGTTTATAAAAATAGCAGTTTTATCAATATATCTGCTGTTATAACCACTAATATGGCTGATGAAGCTATTGTTATTATCACCATTGTTTTTATAGTCTTATCTCCATTTCACACATCTTATAGCTAATAAGCGTAGTGTATCATTTGGGTATGAAAATAAATACAATGACTATGATTAGGAAAAATGCGTAAAGTGTGTTCATCACTAGATGACGCGTTATGGCTGGCATAAAACTTTACGTAGCATGTAATATAAAATTTGCAGGTTCTGGGGTAGTTATGTTGATGTTTATTAGGAAACTTTTACCTTTCAGAATGTTTTTAGAGGTGGAATAGATTTCATTAAGAAAGAATTCAGATACAAAATAAAGAATGTATTTTCGATCAACATATATATAGTAGCTAAGAGGTGAATGGGGAAATATAGTTAATAACATTATTATCGTAATCATTATTGTCATCTAGAACTAACTGTAATAACTCTACTATAGCAGTAAGGATTATAATAACATAGTACATAGTATAAAATCAAGTTACTTGTGAAATGGTGACCACACTATCAGAAATATACATACGTGTCTTGCATACACACACGCCTATATATATGTGTGTGTGTGTAATACATATACATATACATATATACATAAATATACTGTATCTTACAAATACACAAACGATACGAAAAATAGACTGTCAGTCAATCTCCCAAGTCCTCCCCCGTAAAGATGTGAAAGAAAATGTGATTGGAAATAGTGTTTAATATATCCCTGGGTTTTATGATAGTTATCCCAATAAATTTCAAAATTTATGGAGTTCCTGAACACTTGAACATGTGAAGGGAGGAATTTATCAGCTTGTTAACCCGGATCAATTTATGTTCTTCCTCTACTCCCTCTCCTTAAGCGAAGGGTCAACGGAGAAATAATCCGCAATTTTTTATGCATTTCCCCTTTTCGTATTCTCTTCTCTCCCTGTATCTATTAATTCCTTATTTCTCTAGTCCCGCTTCCATTTATGCTTCTTTAGGTTAGTTATTGAAATTGTATGTCCTTTATTTTGTTTTACGTTTGTTCTGTCTTGTTATTGAATCGATTTTACAATCGAGTGTATATATATATATATATATATATATATATACGTTTTTAAATGACAAGTTTCGCCAATTTTTCGTTTTACCTGGGACAAGGCTACGTTCTGGGCATGGTTGGACTCATAAGGATAACTACATACTTACCAGATACAAAATCCTGGAATCTGACTGCTATTTGAACGGGAAAAACGCAAAATAAAAGGGAGTTTTACTGAGTTAAGGGCTCTACTCATCAAGGAAATGTACATAAACACTGTATTATAACTTTAGGTTATATGTATTCACATTAAAAAGATCAAACGATCATAAGATTAGAACGGAAATCGAGCAGATAGCAATTCCTGTGTAGTAATCAAAGTATAGTATCATCTTGAATGCAGCTTAATCAAAGCGGAACGGAAATCCACAGCTAAGGCTCCCTCTGCAACGGAGAGTTTTACGAATTAAAGCCACAAAAGGTACAGGGTATTTCGCATAGGACAAGGCGGCGAACCGAAGGTGCCAAAGGACGCCTTGGAACATACGACTTCCAACAAGAAAAGCACTTTTAACATTTAAAGTTAACTTTAACACAGAGCTGCGGAAGGAGGAGGGGCTAGTGTGAAACACTGGCGCTCTGAACAGAAGTTCGATTGTTAGCGAGAGAAACACGAAATTTACGTGACTGTTTAAGAACATCTGTAAAAGGACCTCATTGAAGGATGAAATTCTTTTAGTAATATATATATATATATATATATATATATATATATATATATATATATATATATATATATATATATATATATATATATATATATATATATATATATATATTATATGTGTGTGTGTATGTCTTTATATAGTCCTTATGTATGTGTGAATTTGTTCAGAAGCATAAAGTTTAAAATAATTATGCTTGTAAAGGAAATACTGAAATGATACCATTAATCAGCGCGGGAAAGAGGAGCATGCATGATATAATAAAACCGAAACAGAGCGAAAAGAGAGGAGAATGAAAAG
>NC_061096.1:65214217-65231719 GCF_015104395.2 Macrobrachium nipponense
ACTAATAAAGGTTATTTGCAGCGCCCCTTCGGCCCGTAGCTACACACATTCCAGTTTCCAGATTTCCAGTTCCAGTGTGCTGTCCAACGACTCCAATTCCGTCTTTTCACTTTCTTTGTGATAAATGGCTGGAAGTGTCCCAGTTCTTGGTTTTGTGCCCAGTTTCCTGAAAAAAAAAAAAAAAATTATCAGTTAAAAGAATAGTATCAAAACAAAACAGGTTTTCAATTATATTAGATCTAAAAAAAAAAAACGAAGAATATTAACTATAAAAAAAAAGTTACTGGAAAACTATTGAAAAAATATATTGTACAGGGATGTAATAAGGGATTGGAAAAGCTATTTTTTTCGACATCCCCCCCAAATCCAGAAGCCTAACTGAAGACTACCAAATCTTCCGCTGTCAATAGAATTGATTCTAATGGCAGCACCACAAGCCTCCGTAAGAGGATTAGTGTCAAGTCTCATCAGTCAAGCGTTTTCGGATAAAACAATAGGGATGAGGTCGAGGGACTTTTTTTTTTATTATTATTATTTTCTGGGAAGAAACTGTTCCTTGAAAAAATAGAACGCTGCTTAAATCTCTGTTGTATGAGGGGACACGGCAAGACAAACTATTTTGATTAGCTTTTCTTTATCTCATTCTTTTTATGGATAATTTACTTATCTATTTTTGAAAGTTTGGTTATAAAACCAAGCACTTTCAGCCCTTTCAGCGCTCAAGAGAATGAAAAGAGGGTGTTGGAGAGGTTGGACAGCGGGAATGGAGGTGAATTAAATTCTCGCCTAAACATCTGAAAGGTCAATCAGTTCTTTTGCATTTCTGTTTTTATACAGTTCCCCTGTTTTACAAAATATAATCAACATTTTTAAAGAATGAGAGTTGAATATTTTTCTCTGAATACTCTTTGATAGTCGAAACTCAAAAAGAATAGTATTTCCAAATTTCATAAAGACATTTGCCTTTTAAGGAGGCACTTTTCCCTTCAACGGTTGATACGGTTATGTAAATATAATCCCGATCAAGACAAAACTAGGTGCGCTGATCCCGAAAAGCAATTTCATTGTACTCTGTAAAGGAAGGAGAATGATGTAATATTGCATCACCCGCGATAAAAACTATTTATTATGACGTCTAAATAAAGAAAGGAGGGCGCTTTGTAATGTTGTAATACAAGGATAACAGAATAGCATTATGTAGTTGCATAGGAGTCATAAAGACTAAGAATTTTTTACGTAAACAGCGGATAAATATAAAAATAAAATTTTTTTATAGTTACTTCTAATCGCAAAGGATGAGACCATGTCGGGAATTTATATGAGAAAAATAATTTTTTTCTCTCTCTCTCTCTCTCTCTCTCCTCTCTCTCTCTCTCTCTCTATCTGATCCTCTCCTCTCTCTCTTCTTCCGTCCTCTCTTCCCCTCCCTTCTCTCTCTCATCTCTTCATCCTCTCTCTCTGCTCTCTCTTCTCTCTTCTCTCTCTCTCTCTCTCTCTCTCTCTCTCTCTCTCTCTCTCAGAATAAAAAGAATAAAACTTTATAACAGTTCCAACTAAACACTAAAGTAGGTTCCACTTCGAAGAGAAATTCCAATGTCTCTACGATCGTTTTCCCCATTAGATGCTTCTGACTCGTTATTCATAAAACGGTTTTATTTCTCCTCGAAAATTTGCATCAACCAACATTTTCTTGTTTTCACTTTTTCCTGAAAGGACCCATTACTCAAAGGCGGTTTTTTTTTTTTTTTTTTTTTTTTTTTTTTTTTTTTTTTTTTTTTTTTTTTTAGTCCTTCGTCTATTTCTCTTGTTTTTGAAGTCCACTGCCTTGAGTTTTATGTTCCCGATTAAAATCCGAACAATCTTGGGGGCTTTTATTTTTTCTTTTTCTCTCATCACACTCTTCTCACTTTATTTCACACAAGGACGTTCTGTGGAAGCTGTCTTTTCCAAGGCAAAGGAACGTTTTTGCATGTGTTTCATCTGACATTGTAAATCTTTTGAATAACAATCGTCATCACCATCTTCATAGCATGACATCGCGTTTTACAGAGCAGGAAGGAATAAAGCCAGCTGATGCTGATAATATTCTTCTGACTCTCAGACCCAGCTGCTGATGCTGATAATATTCTTCTGACTCTCAGACCCAGCTGCTGATGCTGATAATATTCTTCTGACTCTCAGACCGAGCTGATGCTGATAATATTCTTCTGACTTTCAGACCCAGCTGATGCTGATAATATTCTCCTGAACCAAAACCGAGCTGATGCTGATAATATTCTTCTGACTCTCAGACCCAGCTGCTGATGCTGATAATATTCTCCTGAACCAAAACCGAGCTGATGCTGATAATATTCTTCTGTCTCTCAGACCCAGCTGCTGATGCTGATAATATTCTCCTGAACCAAAACCGAGGTGATGCTGATAATATTCTTCTGACTCTCAAACCCAGCTGATGCTGATAATATTCTTCTGACTCTCACACCCAGCTGATGCTGATGTGAAGTTATTCTTCTTGATCTCAACCCAGTGATGAATATTCTTCTGACTCTCAGACCCAGCGAATGCTGATAATAATTCTTCGACTCTCACACCCGCTGATGCTGAATATTCTTCTTCTGACTTCTCTCAACAATCTGAGCTGATAAATAATTTAACACACCCATTAGTGTTTTCTGATCTCACACCCAGCTGATGCTGATATTCTTCTGACTCTCACACCAGCTGATGCTGATAATATCTTCTGACTCTCACACCCAGTGATGCTGATAATATTCTTAGGACGCTCAAAACCCAGCTGGATGATGATAATATTTTTCTGACTCTCGACCCCAAGCTGATGCTGATAATATTAATTTCTGACTCTCACACCCAGCTGTGCTTATAATATTCTTCGACTCTCACACCCAGCTGATGCTGATAATATTCTTCTGACTCTCACACCCAGCTAATGATGATAATATTCTTCTGAATCTCAAACCCAGCTGATGCCTGATAATATTCTTCTGACTCACACCCAGCTGATGCTGATTAATATTCTTTTGACTTCTCACACACAGCTGATGCTGATAATATTCTTCTGACTCTCAGACCCGCTGATGCTGATAATATTCTTCGACTCTCAGACCCCAGCTTAATGCTGATAATATTCTTCTGACTCCACACCCAGTGATGCTGATTAAATATTCTTCTGGACTCTCATACCCAGCTGATGCTGATAATATTCTTCTGAATTCACACCCTTCTGATGCTGATAATATTCTTCGACTCTCACACAGCTGATGATGTAATAATATTCTGATCTCACACACAGCTGATTGCTGATAAATTCTTCTGACTCTCAGCACCCAGCTGATGAGGATAATAGTTTCTTCTGATCACACCACAAGCTGATGTGAATAATATTCTTCTGTACTCTCACACCCAACTGCTGAGGCTGATAAGATTATTCTGACTCTCACACACGTGATGCTGATAAAGATTATTTTGACTCTCACACCCAGCTGAGCTGATAAATTCTTCTGACTCTCACACCAGCTTTGATGCTGATTAATATTATTCTGAATCTCACACCCAGCTGATGCTGATAATATTCTTCTGACTCTCACACCCAGCTGATGCTGATAATATTCTTCTGACTCTCACACACAGCTGATGCTGATAATATTCTTCTGACTCTCAGACCCAACTGCTGATGCTGATAATATTCTTCTGACTCTCACACCCAGCTGATGCTGATAATATTCTTCTGACTCTCAGACCCAGCTGATGCTGATAATATTCTTCTGACTCTCACACCCAGCTGATGCTGATAATATTCTTCTGACTCTCAGACCCAGCTGATGCTGATAATATTCTTCTGACTCGCAGACCCAGCTGATGCTGATAATATTCTTTTGACTCTCAGACCCAGCTGATGATGATAATATTCTTCTGACTCTCACACACAGCTGATGCTG
This sequence comes from Macrobrachium nipponense, assembly GCF_015104395.2. NCBI lineage: Eukaryota > Metazoa > Arthropoda > Malacostraca > Decapoda > Palaemonidae > Macrobrachium > Macrobrachium nipponense. The sequence continues at coordinate 65,218,174 of NC_061096.1, forward strand.
ATAATATTCTTCTGACTCTCAGACCCAACTGCTGATGCTGATAATATTATTCTGACTCTCACACCCAGCTGATGCTGATAATATTCTTTTGACTCTCACACCCAGCTGATGCTGATAATATTCTTCTGACTCTCAGACCCAGCTGATGCTGATAATATTCTTCTGACTCTCAGACCCAGCTGATGCTGATAATATTTTTCTGACTCGCAGACCCAGCTGATGCTGATAATATTCTTCTGACTCTCAGACCCAGCTGATGCTGATAATATTCTTCTGACTCGCAGACCCAGCTGATGCTGATAATATTCTTCTGACTCTCACACCAGCTGATGCTGATAATATTCTTCTGACTCTCAGACCCAGCTGATGCTGATAATATTCTTATGACTCTCACACCCAGCTGATGCTGATAATATTCTTCTGACTCTCAGACCCAGCTGCTGATGCTGATAATATTCTCCTGAACCAAAACCGAGCTGATGCTGATAATATTCTTCTGACTCTCTCTGGTAGACATTAGAGGTGCCTCACACTGAGGGACCTGGGGCAACCCGAACAAGATGTAAGGTCTGTAAGGTAAGGTAAGGACCCAGCTGATACTGATAATATTCTTCTGACTCTCAGACCCAGCTGATGCTGATAATACTCTTCTGACTCTCAGACCCAGCTGATGCTGATAATATTCTTCTGACTCTCAGACCCAGCTGATGCTGATAATATTCTTCTGACTCTCAGACCCAGCTGATGCTGATAATATTTTTCTGACTCTCAGACCCAGCTGATGCTGATAATATTTTTCTGACTCTCAGACCGAGCTGATGCTGATAATACTCTTCTGACTCTCAGACCCAGCTGATGCTGATAATATTTTTCTGACTCTCAGACCCAGCTGATGCTGATAATATTCTCCTGAACCAAAACCGAGCTGATGCTGATAATATTCTTCTGACTCTCACACCCAGCTGATGCTGATAATATTTTTCTGACTCTCAGACCCAGCTGATGCTGATAATATTCTTCTGACTCTCAGACCCAGCTGATGCTGATAATATTCTTCTGACTCTCAGACACAGCTGATGCTGATAATATTCTTCTGACTCTTGTTGTCTTTCAGTTTGGAAACCATTATTGATTTCGTTACATATTTTGATAGGTCTATGCCTACACCTTCTTTCATTGGAAACCATTATTAAAGTTATTACATATTTTGTTACATAATTTAATTCCATTTCCCCCTTGCCTTCCTAATCAATACTATGGTGGCAGAAACTCCTTTTCGCCCATAAATGAAGTATTTAGCCCCACCCACTCCCCCGAAATATGATTGAAGTTTAATATCGCAGCTGACAGAGCAATAGACCTTCAACCGAAAGAGCCCAGTGAAGGCTCAGACAACGAATCTGTTTGTGATCTCCGGATAATGGAATGTGATGGAGCATTAATTCCTCAGTAATGATTCGATTAAACGGCATCAGGGAAGGAATTAGAGCTCTCTGGGAAATAAAGATAAATTCCGGATAGTCTTCCACCTTCCTTTTTCGATTATTATTTGAATTATTTTTTTATTGTTGTTTGGATTAATTCATTTTGAACATTCAACTGTCCATTTAATTTCTTTGGCAGGATCCAAGTGTCAGGTTCAAGATTTTAAGCATAAACGCAAGTATAAACTTTAGGAACCTCGTTATCAATTGGGATGGCAGGTTGAATGGCCAATGATTAGTCAAGAATGAGTAATATATAGATATATATATATATATCTTATATTTAAAACTATATATATGTATGTTTATATATTGATATATTATGATTATATAATATATAATATATACTATAATAGTGAATATATGTATATATAAATATAATTTATACAATATATATTTGTGTTCACAAATATCGTTAAATAGAATTTTTGAATTAATTGGCTTTAATGGAATTCGGAGATTCAAATTGTCAAAATCTACTATTTATCATGGCATCTAAACCGCATATAAAGCACAGTGAGCGGAGCACTGTAGACAGGCACTAATGTCTTTTGAACCGTATTGTTGTCCACAACTGGATTGGCTTCTGTCTTTTAATCTCTCCTCCGTTCTATCCCGATCTATCCTCCATCTTTGATTTAATCTTGCTCAAGGTTTGACCCTTATACTTTAAATGTAAGGCTTTGTATGAGTATCAGGAACTATGACTCAACAGGCCTATGAAATAGTAGGATTTTGTGTCTCTATACACTAAACGTCTATACACTCAACAGGCCTATGAAATAGTAGGATTTTGTGTCTCTATACACTCAACAGGCCTATGAAATATTAGGATTTTGTGTCTCTATACACTAAACGTCTCATGTGCTGACTTGCAGAACGATTTTCGACAGGGACAAAGTACGAAGTCCATCATCCCTCTCTCTCTGAACGTCAGACTTTGCATCCTTATATGAATCCTTCTCCTCCACAATATTTCAGGGGAATGCAATCATATATCCGACGTCGTGTAGCTTTGCTCCATTGGCAGTTTAGAAGTCGAGGTGGGAATATTAACTTGCTATTTCTGATGCCAAGAATATAGGAAAAAGATTTTTTTTTTTCTTTTTTTTTTTTTTTTTTTTTTTTTTTTTTACTTTTTACAGGTTTTCAGAAAATGTTCCTGTTCAGATTTATTCTTCTGCTGCTTCCTCCTCACCTTTATTTTTTATTTTTTTATTTTTTTATTCCTCCTGTACGATAAAAGGCTTTTAATCTAGTTAGAAGGAACAAAGCTACATTCAAATAAGAATACAGAATTTAGGTCAAAGACCAAGCGCTGGGACCTGTGAGGGAAAGTGAGAGTAAAGGAAGTTTTAAAGTTGTAACAAGAGGAAAACCTATCAGTTGCACTATGAAACACTTGTTAGGAAAGGATGAAAAGTAAGATGGAAGAAAGATTATATGAGCGGAGGTACAGTAAAGGGAATAAAAGGGGTTGTAGCTAGTGGCTGAAGGAGTAGTGCAAAGAACCTTAAGTAATACTTACAGAAATTACTTGACCAGAATTGCAGTTTGGTTTGCTAACGTTATTGGGTTTTGCAAAAAAGGAAGGGCAACAGTATAGAGGGAATGCAGAGGTGAGTGGCGCAGTGTGCGTTAGAAAGCTTCTCGCATGAGGTTTATGAAACGGTTGATGCTGGAAGCTGTTTATCCGCCGGATTTTTTCATTATATTTAGCCGTTAAAGTTGAACATGACTGCACATATTTTTTGCATCTATTCCTTGATGAAAAGATAAATTTGAGATTTTTAAGATAACACGTACGCTAATCTTAGGATTAAAAAAAAAAACACTGACAATCATATGAGATTTTTTGTTTAGGTAAAAAATAAAAATCGTAAATCACTGCGAAGCTTTTTCCTAACTTTCCCCTCACGTATAGGGATTGCATTTCCAAGAATTCAATTAAACAAACGTCATTCTCTCTCTCTCTCTCTCTCTCTCTCTCTCTCTCTCTCTCTCTCACTCTCTCTCTCTCAAGCAGAGGCGAGCTATTTCGTGATGAAAAGCATCGAAACCGGAAGCATATCAAAAGGAATATTAACGACCAAGCGCGTTGAATGCATGAAAGGTGTGTCTTGCTTTTTTTTTTCGTCGTTTTAATGGATTTCAAGAAAATATCTGGGACATTCGTATTCAGAGCAGGCGTATAAACTCGTCTTGAATATGCATAACGAAAACGGGCGTCTCTGAATTTAAATATTTAAATTCGATCACTCCATTAAAGTAAGCCCTGTCACGCAACAGTGTTCCAGTTTCCCCATTAGACATTAAACTTTAGCCTCTTAGTGCCTTTCTAAGTGGAGTGTCATTATTTGATGTTAATGTTGTTGCTGTTGTTGTTTGAGATTAAGCTGGCCTTTTGCCAGCACGGGCTCTTGCTCATAGAGCAGCCTGTAGGTCATATTGAATGAAGAGAATGTGGTATGTTATCCTAAACTTTATTAGTGATAGATTAATATGACGTGGTGATTGATGTAAAGTTTTATACTCTTCTCTCTCTCTCTCTCTCTCTCTCTCTCTCTCTCTCTCTCTCTCTCTCTCTCTCTCTCTCTCTTTATATATGGACGAGAAGGAAAGTAGGCAAAGAAAGAGTTCCAAATCCTACATTAGACATTTGGCTTCTTAGAACCTTTCTAGGTGGGGTGCCATTATTTGATGTTGAGTTTTATACTCCTCTCTCTCTCTCTCTCTCTCTCTCTCTCTCTCTCTCTCTCTCTCTCTTTTAATAGGGACGGGAAGGAAAGTATGCAAAGTAAGTGATCCAAATTTTACATTAGACATTTGGCTTCTTAGAACCTTTCTAGGTGGGGTGCCATTATTTGATGTTGAGTTTTATACTCCTCTCTCTCTCTCTCTCTCTCTCTCTCTCTCTCTCTCTCTCTCTCTCTCTCTCTCTCTCTCTCTCTCTCTCTTTTAATAGGGACGAGAAGGAAAGCAGGCAACGCAAGTGTTCCAAATTTTATATCAGACATTTGGCTTCATGAAATGGACCTTTCTAGGTGACGTGTTATTTTTTTTCAAATTAAATTTCATAAACTTATTTTTTATTTAGAAGACACATATGTGCTATGTTTCATTGGCTGTTTAAAACTGAAATGCTGCAAAAAAAAAAAAAAAAAAAAAAAACAAAAAAAAAAAAAAAAAAAAAAAAAAGGAGCTCTTACTCTTACTCTTACTCTTACAGCTAGTTCGGTTTGCCCCAGGTCCCTCAGTGTGAGGCAGAGAATTTTTAATGCATCTTCCGGTATATTTTGCATCTTCCAATCTTGGATGGTCTGGGATGCAGCTTAGATATTTGTCGAGCTTATTCTTAAATACATCTACGTTCACTCATGTTATGTTCCTCAGATGAGCTGGTAACGCATTGAATAGACGCTGCATTATCGATGCTGGTGCGTAGTAGATTAATGTCTTGTGAGCTTTCCTTAGTTTTCCTGGTATAGTTTTAGGCACTATTAATCTACCTCTGCTTGCTCTTTCTAGAGAGAGACAGGCTTTGTGACTGCGAAAAGTGGTTGTGAATGCAGTCTAGTTATTGCTGAAGGAGCCGAATGATTCTTCAAGAGTTTAAAGGCTTCTTCGAGGGAGTAACTTCGATTTGAACGCTACCAAGTAAAATGGTTAATGTGGTAAACCGAAGTCAGAGAGATTGAGGAGCGAATGTGTGAGTTGATTCCGCAAATATAGACAATTTTGGATTCGCGAAGGTTATTTGTCAGTAAATTCAACGGATCATGGCAGAACTAGGGAAGAAGTAGGTCTTTAAAGGATGTTTCCGTGGAGAATATCTTTGGCAACAAAAGCTGAACTGGATAATGGAATTATTTTCAAGGCGATTCGACGGAACAGTTCAAGTCTCAAGCCAATGAGAGAAAGAGGCAGACAGACATTGCTCAGTGGCGTGATCGGTATGGTCTTGGCCTACTACCTCGGTGGCCGCGAGTTCGATTCCCGGACATTCAATTGAGGAGTTAGAGGTGTGTATTTCTTGTGATAGGAATTCACTCTCGACGTTTTTCGGAAGTCACGTAAAGTCACGTTGCTGAATAACCACTGGTTCCATGCAACGTAAAACCACAATACAAACAAACAAACAAGCAAAACAGACAGGCACTGCAATCTCGTAAGACGAGAGAGAGAAGCAAAGGGGAAAAATCAGCCTGAGGGTGATTCCCAGTGACCGCCGGGGTAGAAATATCCACCGTGGCAACAAATTGGCCAATGATTGAACTTCCATTAGCGAGCGGCGCGCTCCAAAGGCGATGTCATGGGCGCTGCTCCGTCTTGCTTTATCTTCCGTGACAGACAGCGACGACGGGAAGAAATGAGGTCTAATTCGGAACAAAAGTAAGACCGAATGGCGACATTTATCCCCGACGGGTTCTGCTCAAAGGGGCGCATTGTGTCCTGATTATATTCTGGTGGTCGGAAAATCGGTTTCCGCCGACTGGCTACGCGAGGGTGACCAAACGGCTCAAAAAAGAAACGCAGATATGTGGTGATTGTTGTTTATTTTGCTACAGCAGGCCTGAGAAAAGGATCATTTCTCTCTCTCTCTCTCTCTCTCTCTCTCTCTTCAATATGTGACAATTTTTTGCTGGAAAATTACAATTGTCATCAGACATGTCAGAATAAATGTGTATCCCCTTTCAGATTTACCGTTTTCTTTAAGAAATATTTCAAAATATATTGGTTATTAGTTACTCAAGGTACGACAGATATGCATCTCTCTCTCTCTCTCTCTCTCTCTCTCTCTCTCTCTCTCTCTCTCTCTCTCTCATATCTGAACATTCTAGCTGGAAATTTACAGTTGTCATCAGATATTTCAGAATAAATGCGTGTCGCCTTTCGTATTTACCGTTTTCTTTGTGATATATTTCCAAAAATATTAGTTATCAGTTAATCAAGAGACAACAGACAATTCACATATTTCTTCAACTTATGTAACACCGCTTTATTATAAACCCTTCAGCTATAAGGAGAGTTGGCTCAACAATCCTTGTATATGTTTCCACACTGGCTTCTATTATAAGCACCTCATTTATCATCTCAATCTCTTCCATACGTCCTGCTATCTTCCTTGCTTCACCTATTCTGCGACTAGCCTTCAAATTTATTTGCTATTATCTGTTACATTCATTCCCAAATCTCAACGTTCAGTTTTCCTTTATACATAGAACGTTTTTTGATCACTCCTACACAAAATTTGTTGTTCGCTCGAGTTACACACATGCACATAAATACACACACATTTACGTACGTATATATTATATTATATATCTATGTAGCATAAACCGCGACAGTATAAAACTCTCTTGACTTATCGAGCTCCCACCACCAATATGGAGCGCCTCAGTGGCGTGATCGGTATGGTCTTGGCCTGCCACCTCGGTCGGTGGTCGCGAGTCGATTCTCGGGCATTCCACTGAGGGGGTTATAGAGATGTGTATTTCTGGTGATAGAAGTTCACTCTCGACGTGGTTCGGAAGTCACGTAAAGCCATTGGTCCCGATGCTGAATAAACACTGGTTCCGGCAAGGTAAAAACACAATACAAAAAACAAACACAAACAACCCACCACATAGGCTATACGCACCGCGCCACACCAGACGCAAAGCAGCAGCTCCGTCCAGGCAAAACGGATTTCGCAATCATGAACTCTGGAATAAAACAACAGTTCTTTTGAAAAGCTGAACCAGAAGCCGAGCGAACGGGACGCTCTCATATTTGTAGAATTCCCTTTCCGTGCGATCAAAGATTAGAATTAGATTATAACATTTTTGGCACATAGCCAAGCGCCGGAGCCGAGGGGCATTCAGCGCATATATATCTAAATAAAAAAAGTGACTGTCACAAACAAACAAAACATACACACAACCGATCTAACATACAAATCATTCATTCTAAAAACCAAAAACAAGAAACCTAAAACAATTAAAAGAAAACTACAATTCGTAAAAAAGACCAATATTTTTTAAAATGTCATAATTTGCTCTGCCCCGAGCACCTTCACCTAAAATATCGGCAAGAGACTTATTTGCCAGCAAACAAGCTCTACGTTTGGTTTCAAAATGAGGGCACTCCACCAAAATATGCACCACAGTCAATCCACATGACAGGTGGAACAGCGAGGAACCTGCCTATCTGCTCCACTCGTCATTAGATACCCGTGAGTATATTTTAGTGTGGCCAATACGCAATCTAGCTAAAACTATCTCAGACCTTCTATCCATCCGGCTATGAGGCCAAGGATGAACAGAAGGGCCTAATCGATTTCAATTTAAGATTATTATCTAAAGTAGACCAGTGGGCCTGCCACTGGTCTCTACAATAAAATCGAATGGTACTTTTTAAAATCAGATACAGGGACGCCCATGTTGGAAATGTGCCTAAGCCTAGTTGCAGCCTTAGCAGCAGCGTCGGCTCGCTCATTCTCACAATTCCAACATGGGACGGAGCCCAACAAAATCCAACAGAAAATCCTCTTCTATTAATTAAAAGATAAAACCAATCTTGTACTTCTTGCACTAAAGGATGGCAAGAGACTAGGCTGTTTTTAGAGAAGATAAAACACTCAAAGAGTCGGTAAAAATGGTAAAAACCTTGTTGGTACAAGAACTATAAAAGATATATTAAGAGCAGTCAAAACTGCCAGCAGTTCAGCTGTAAAAACAGAAGAATTAGAAGGAAGTTTCTTTTTAATTATATTACCACCAGTCACTACAGAGCAACCACACCATCAGAACCCTTCGAGCCATCAGTATATATATAATGAGAATCACCATGTTCGGAAGCATGGTCCAAGAAACTTGCCCTCAACTGTTTCACCAGAAACTGTTGCTCCTGCTGTCCCTAATTGGGCAGATTTCTAGGCATGGTCTATTCCAAGGAGGAAACTTTGAAGGCGAAATTTCAGCTACTGCAGGGGGAAGTAATCCCACCTCCCTGGCAGAGCTTGCTAGTCGGACCTCAAGCGGCTTTGGAAGTCTCGGTCTATTTGGGGCTCTGTCAGTTGGTTCTCTAACGTACTTATAGTTAGGGTTTAGCTTTGACGTAAGTATTCTTGATATGGCTCTCAAGCCTAATTCCTCCCTACGGATAAATAGTGGGGGAAAACCGGACTCAACATATAGGCTTTCTACTGGTGAAGTTCTATAGGCTCCCGTACAAATACGTAAAGCCATATTATGGACAACATCTAATTTCTGCAGTGGTTGTCTTGCACGCACAACCATAAACTTGGCAACCATAATCAATTTTGCTTAGGCATAACACCTGGTACATCCTCAAAAGGGTAATTCGATCTGCCCCCCACGTTAAAATTAGATACAACTTTAAGAATATTAAGTCGAAGTTTCACGTTACATACAACTTCATTAACATGTTGAGTAAAAGTTAATTTCTTATCAAATGTAACACCTAGATACTTAATGCTATCTTCATAAGGTAAAATCGAATCGTTTAAAAACAACGTAGGGATCTCTTCCACTCTTCGTAATCGACAAAATCGTATAGCTTTGGTTTTTCTGGTGAAAATTTGAACCCTTTAGCACTGGCCCATGATGTTGAAGCATTAATAGCAGTCTGGATCATTTGACAAGCTTCAACAGCTGTGGACTTACTACAGATTATTGCATAATCATCAGCAAAGGCCAGACCATGCACCCCGACAGGAACTTGTTCTAGTAGACCGTTGACAGCTACATTAAAGAGTGTTGGACTAAGAACGCTTCCCTGAGGTAACCCTTCTTCCTGAGAAAGCAGAAGAAATGTAAGAGCCCACTCTTACTTTCAGGTAACGTTCTGACAAAAAATCTTTCAGACAATAGAATAAATTACCCACAAACACCCCACTCTACAAGTTGCAAAAGGATACCCCCTCGCCAGGTCGTGTCGTAGGGCTTTTTCTAGGTCAAAGAACACTGCAACAGTCCTGGTTTTGCACAGCAAAAGCATTCTGTATCTCCCGAGTAAGGAACATCAAAGGGTCAGAAGACTTCTATTTTTCCTAAAGCCAAACTGCCGATTTGATAAAAGATTCTTGAATCCAAATACCACACAAGTCGAGCATTGACCATCCTCTCATAAATCTTGCTAACACAACTGGTTAGAGCAATTGGCCTATAGTTCTTAGGAAGGAAGGAATCTTTAAAAGGTTTTAAAACAGGTACAATAATCGATATCTTCCAAGACTCTGGTGAAGTTCCTGAAAGCCAAAAACTGTTTAAAATGTCTAAAAGAAATTGTTTTGTACTTCTAGGCAAATTAAAAATCATTGAGTACAGTATATCATCTTCCCAGGAGATGTTGGGGAAGATAACGAGATTGCATGATCTAATTCTTTCATGGTGAAATGAAAGGATTATACGACTCTGAATTTAAACTTACAGCAGGAACAACCGTGGTACCATCCCTAATATTCCTGAAAGCAGGAGAGTAATGTAGGGCACTAGATATATTGGAGAAATGCCTACCAAAGGTTTCTGCAACTTCTCCAGATCAGATATGAAGAAGCCATCAATTTTCAAAATAGGCAAGGGAGATGGAGAAAATTTCCCTTGCAGCTTTCGGATTCTGTTCCAGACAAACGACATAGGGAATCATATTTTAATTCACTTATATATCTGATAAACGATTCCCTCTTTGCCTGCTTAAATATTTTCGTTTTGCTTAGCAAGAGCTCTTTTATAGATAATTTGATTTTACCAAGCAAGGATATCTACGATATCTCTTGTAGCAAGTTCTAGTATCTTTCGGCTCCAAGGCGCATGCATCACACCACCAAGGTACTAGAGGACGACGAGGCTTACCAGAAGTTCGAGGAATAGACAGCATGGCACCGCACAGCAATATACTGATTAAATACTCGTAAGCGGATGTTGGGCTCTGAAAATCTTTTATATCTTGATCAACTTCAGTAGATTTTTTGAATAATCCCAGTCAGCCTCCCCTACCTTCCCATTTTGGTGGAAACATGGAGATGGAATATTTTTTCATAAACTTTAAGTGAATGGGCCAATGATCACTGCCATGATCATTCTGGTCTACTACCCACTGGTAATCTAACCTCAAGGACGAAGAGCAGATAGTGAGGTCAATGGCTGAGTCAGTATTATGAAAAACATCATGTCTTGTAGGGGAACCATCATTCATCAAAGTGATGTCATTTAAGTCGAGCAGCTGTTCTATTATTAAACCCACCGGTCGCAGTTTGGGCTCCCCAGAGGGTGTGCTTGGCATTAAAATCCCATCAAAATGAAGGGTTTAGGAAGCTGGTCTATCAATGTCTGAAGATCGTTTAATTCTAGCTGACGAGGATTACCCTGTGCATCCTGTAATCTACTTTCTAATGATGGATCTAGGTATAAAGAACAAATAGTGATCCATTTATGATTGAAAACTTGACTGCACAAGCCTGCAACACAGTGTTCAATTGAACAACCCTATGATTAACAGACTTGCAGACTATGATGCTGTGCCTTCCATGAGCACGTACACCTATCAGGGGTGGAGACCTATGGAATGAATATTAAAAACCCAAGTTGGGAGTGTGCTCTCCCAACTTTGTCTCCTGAAGACACATTGCAGATAGATCATGATCCCTAAACAGAACCCAAACTTGCTCTCTATTTGGTATAAAGCCACGGATGTTCCACTGCATGAGAGCCATTATTTAGAGGAAGGCATCTTAAAATTCCCTACTAATTTAGGAATCTGTGTCCTGGTGAGAGAGATCTTTTCAGTTTTACCTGTACTATTTGACCTAGATCTAGGTGTTACAGATCTTTTAGAAGATGGGCTTTCACTTGCCCTTTCAGTTTTACTTTTTTTTTTGTTTTTCTATGATTGCTGAGTGACCGTGAATGAGGCGAAGAGGGAGAAAGGGCCCTCTTCTGACGAATAAAGAGGGCCTCTATCTCCTCACCGTCATCTCCACGGTGCACTGTAATGTCAAGATCAGGTGAGGGCTCAATGTCAGGCAATGTCCCTGACAGAGAGAAGTCGTCAACATATTGAGACCTGGCTTGAACCCTTGAACCAACAGGGTCCCCTGGCTTGACCAGAGTCTCTGCAACATGGGAACAGGGGGCCCATGAGAAGCCCCACCAGGGGGGGCATGGGAAGCCCCACCAGGGGGGGCTCGGGAGGCCTCACCAGGGGAGGCATGGGAGGCCCCACCAGGGGAGGCACGGGAAGCCCCAACAGGGGGGGCACGGGTGCCCCACTAGAGGGGGTGTGGAAAACCCCACCAGCGGGGCACCGGGGAGCCCAGCCCCACAGAAGGGGCACTAGAAGCAGCAGTATTCCAACTGTTGTGCCTTCAAGGCATCCGAATAGGATTTCCTGCCCAACAGCTTTTTGGCCTGTCCAACACTGATATGTTCAGCAATAGATTTTAGTAATGCCTCTTGTTCTTTTTTGAATTCACTACATTTCTTATCACGGGCTCGATGTTCACCCTTGCAGTTTATGCAAATTACCGGTCCAGAACATTCGTCGTGCTCAGGCTGGCCACACGATTCACAGAGTTTATTTCTGGTACAAACATTAGAGAGTGTCCAAAACCAAAACATTTAAGCACTGGAGCACTCTCGGTCTATAAGGACGAACTTTCATGATTTCACAGTCAAGAATAATTTCAGATGGCAGGAAAGAATTGATAAAAGTTAAAATAAGCATTGATGAGCGGGGCACTTTAAAAACCTTCCAAACCAAGTCTGGACACATTTCCAAAATTTCCTCCTCATCCATTTCATGTAGATCTTCATTGAAGATAACACCCTTCGCGTAACTAAAATTATAATGAGGTTTTACCTCTTTTACCATACCCTCATCAGGATCAAGCTTCAAATTCAGGAGCATTATCGATTGAACGTCTGTCTTGGTATGGACTAAAAAACTATTACGCCCAAAGCGAGTTACTTCTGGGCTCCCAACGTTGCCGATCTTCTGGCTTACCAACCTTTTCACCTTGAAGAGGTTGCCTCTCTCACCATGTGTGGTGATAATTAACCACTTAGCTGGGTCTGGTGATCTGGATATTTTACTTATTCTACTAGCATCTTTTATTTCATTTTGTGGTTTATAAATGTCAAGATACCTAGGGACCTCTTCTGTCTCCACAAGTCCAACACTCATAGATCCGACCTAAATTCTCTAAACGCTCTGTGAGTTCTGATTTCATTGTTGAAAATTATCCAGAATTCAAATAACCAAAATTTTTGCCAAGTTTATTCCTTAATTCTTTGATGTTCCCAAATTTACAAAATTCCTTAAATATTGTGTCATAATTCCAGTCCAAAGGGACTGGTTTCACATGCAGAATGTTTGTAACAAGGAGCTCATTTGAAAAAGGCTCCAAAGTTACGATGGAGGAATTACCAGGTTTTTCCTTGTCCTTATCCTTGCCTAAGTCGTCACCGAAGGTCTAATTGATGTCGCCATAAGACGAAGGATTTATGATTCGTCCAGGTAGCCCCCACCCACCATGGAGCCACATTTAGAGGACAGTGTTTTCCCATACAGGGCTGCCCTAGGGGTACACCCAGATATACACCCCACCTCAGTGCTTAGGCGTCATGATGTCCGTCGAGATCAGACCCAGCACTAAGAGCAGGGTTTGACATATAAACTTTCCCCTCGCTCGACCACGTTAGGTACTCGAGTTCTACGGGTGAGGTGGCATGCCAACCATCCTAACCCCCTCCACCAAATCCAATGAATAAGTCCAAATCATGTCCAAAAATCAATCCAAAAGGTCATCAACATAAAATCTGTACCTTATAGGGGGAGGAAGCAGAAGGATGAAAAGTTTTAGTGAAATGGAAAAGAGCTGACTTATTTAGTTGGATCAACAGCTGGGCACCAAGGAGGCCCAGCGAGAAAGTAGTTCCCACCAGGCATCAGGGCCCACTGCTGAACCCTAAGCCCCCCATCCTCGGCAAGGCTTCAGCATCTGGGGGGCCGTGCGATCAAAGGACATATTGATAATAATCTCACATACAAACAAACAAACA
>NC_061096.1:65232219-65237219 GCF_015104395.2 Macrobrachium nipponense
TGTAAGTAATAGTTTTTATTTTTTATAGTATTAAGATAAACCCACTTACATTTCATCAACTCTATTTATTCCTTAACTACGACTATTTCCTGAAAATTGAAACATACTGAAATCAGCTGTAATTCTACCCCCAAAAATTCGGGTATGTAATAAACGTCATAACGCAAAGCTGAGCAAGAGGGCCCCTTTCCGGAAAAGATTAAATCCTATTAAATAATCTCGTGCTAATTTCCCCATTAATCCGCGCTGATCCCTCATTCGTAAAAATGCCAACGCTATCAACTGGTCTATCATTATCATTTGAGCGACAGATTCAGGACAAGTCCTTTCATCTGCCAGGGATGATTACTTCCTGAATGAGGGAGGAACTGCATCTGCACAGTGCGTCAGTACTTTCCCGAAATACAAACGCCAACCTTCAATGCTATTCTAATTGGCCAGTTACGAATGGAACTGGAAATACTAAGAGTTCCTTTGATCCCGTGGATAGTGATTCACCAGATACCGAGGTGTTGCCTTCGTTTTGCATTTGGTTTGACAAAGGAATCGTTTTCTGGCCATAGGACTTAAATAAATTTTGGGTGATATAGATCGCTTGTTCAAGCTTGGGTTTTACTAACTGTTTTTACTATTATTGGTGTTATTATTATTAGTATTATTGACAATTACAAGCCTCAGTAGTGTTAAAAATATTTTTTTTACAATGCTGAAAATTATTATTAAAAATTACTAATAATTTTTAATAATAATTTTTAGCATTGTACAAAAATATACTTTTAACACTACTGTGGCTTGTAATTGTCATTATTATAGCCTCGTTACGGAGGTTCCTTGGTTCATTGTTATTATTATATTATTATTATTATTGTTTGTTGTTGATGTTGCAAAAAACGTAAGGTTAGCAGCTGTCTCAAATTTCAATTAAGAATATTCTATGGCTGTCCTTCTAGGGACATAGGAAATAAAAAGCAAATATATATTGATCAGGACGTTTTACCCATCTTCTCTCGAACCGTATCCTCAGTGGAACTATGGCTTGGTTTATGCACGTCAGAATCTTAAAAATGTTAGATATAACGTTTAACGTTACACGGTGGATGGCAGGAAACGGTTGACCTGACAGTTGACACTTCATAAATAAAAATCAGCGTTTATGTGAGCGAGGCCTAGTTGAAGGGCATATTTCATTACTTTTCCAAACCAGAAAAGGGCATTTTCACTTTGGCACTGTACAAAATGTATAGATTGCGCTCTCTTCAAAGGTAAGGAAGTTAGAGGCTTTCAGTTCGTCAGTTACGATCCACACAGCAGCACTCAGAACACTATATATATATATATATATATATATATATATATACGTATATATATATATATATATATATATATATATATATATATATATATATATATATATATATATATATATATATATATATATATATATATATATAGTGTGTGTGCCATTTCTCTCTGCCTACCTGTTTCTCTACTTTAAACTTCGTTAGTTGCACATCTAAGACAAACAGATATCCAATTACATTCATGTAGTTAAAGGTCTGCCTGCGTTTGAGAAATCTCGTGTTTGGAAAGGCAGAGAAATATGCAAAGTTATTGTATATAAAAGCGAACGCTTCCCGTGGAATCATGTTTAATCCATAACATTAAACCGGCGAGGGAAAAAAGGTTCTTTGCCTGCAATCTGCACATAACGCCCTTGGGGGAAGAAGAAGAAGTCATTCACCTTTGCCCTCCCTGTTCATATGAGGTCAATGAACTATTGCCTTTCCTCCGAGAACTAGATTAATGTCGATCGCCATTTTTATGTTCTGTTCAGGACGTTTTTTTTTTTTTTTGGTGCCTTCATAGAAAAGGTAACTGAATGTTCCAATAGAGATCACTGCTTCATTTGAACATATTTTCCCTTCCAGTTTGAACGATGACCATCCTGTCTTTAAACTGTACGTAGTTGGTGGTGTCCTGTCATAGTTACTTTGGGCAGTTTTTATGATCAGTCTTTCAGAAAAAGTCCTGTTGTCTGCTGAAAACCTATACATAAAATATCACACTCATATGCAAACATTACCTAGTGTATATCTTTATTTTTTTTATAATATTCCTTTTTTTCTTCATATTTACTTCTTGATTTCGTATGGTGTCAAATAGCTCAGGATAATAAATGTTAAAAAAGACAGTCGAGTTCAAAAGTTGAGCCAGTGTCGTTGAAGAGGGTATGGTCGTGTGGGAGGAACGTAGACAGATGCAATGGTGAAAAGGTGGAGGAGAGTACTGCAGGGGGGAGAGGTCGTCTAGATGCAGTGGAAGAAGTACTTGAACGGAGGGTAGTCAGATTTCCAGCAAGACGTTATGAACTGGGCGACATGTGTGTGTGTATGTGTTTGTGCGCGTTTGTTTGTCATTTGGGTGGGGGAACAGACCTGTGTGTAGGCAACTGAAATGGCCTTGTAATTCTCAAGATATAATATATATATATATAGTGTGAGTGTGCGCGCGGTTGTGTCTGTGTAAAACAAACGTATAACTTAACGTTTATCAAGAAACTACAAAGACAATACCCCCACATGCGTCGACTTCCCTCTCCCAAAGAAATACAACTCCGTGTTATTTTAAGTTGATTGAAATTCCTCTGGTTTGTGAATCTTTGCAGCGGTTGCTTCTCCTTCCCTTCTATCTCAGGCTTTGTCGGATTTAAGCAAGAAAATTCCCACCTTCTCCTTTCTCGGATGGCATTTATAATTTCCGCAGCTTGTGTCAGATTATTCAGTAGTCTGTAAAGAAATAAACCAATAGCAAAACCTGCAAGGAAATATGTAATCGTATACGATGGTTGATACTTATATAAAGCTGAAGGTTTTTGTTGTAGGCGACATTTATGTAGATGAGATTTGGGCTTAGGAAGAAGACAACAGAAAAATAAACCTTGAGAAGAGTGAAAGAAGGAAAATTGCAAATCAATGTAAGGATTTCGGAGTTGACTTCAATTGACTTCACTGATCTTTATGTGAATAAATTTTATTTTTACTGAATTCAAATCCTTGGAAAATGAATGAATTCATGTAGAGTTGAATACAGTCAGGTAAGGTGCATGAGTTTACATATAAAACACAGCTACAAGAAGACGATTAACAAGAACTTAATAACAAAGCAAAAAGCTCCATTGTCTATCTCAGAGATAGATGAGAGAACGCAAGCATAAAGGACGTATTCATACATGAATTTAGTAAAAAAAAAAAGAAATTTGAAAATAAAAAAGGCAAGAGTATTCAGAGATGGAATTTAGTAAGAAATAAACAAAAATAAAAAGGTGGAGATGGAATTTAGTAAAAAGATAGAAAATAAAAAGATAAAAAAGACAAGATTATTCATAGATAGAATTTAGTAAAAAATAAAAATATAAAATAAAAAAAGGCAATAGTATTCAGAGATGAGATTTAGTAAAAAAATAAAAATAAAAATTAAAAAGTATTCAAAGATGGAATTCAGTGAAAAATAAAAAATAAAAAATAAAAATAAAAAAGGCAAGAGTATTCATAGATAGAATTTAGTAAAAATAAAAATATAAAATAAAAAAAGGCAAGAGTATTCAGAGATGGAATTTAGTAAAAAAATAAAAATAAAAATTAAAAAGTATTCAAAGATGGAATTCAGTGAAAGAAAAAAGATAAAAAATAGAAAAGAAAAAGGCAAGAGTATTCAGAGATGGAATTTAGTAAAAAATATAAATATGAAATAAAAAAAGGCAAGAGTTTTCAGAGATGAGATTTAGTAAAAAAATAAAAATGAAAATTAAAAAGTATTCAAAGATGGAATTCAGTGAAAAATAAAAAATAAAAAATAGAAAATAAAAAAAAAAAGGCAAGAGTATTCAGAGATGGAATTTAGTAAAAAAATAAAAAATAAAAAAATAAAAAAAGGCAAGAGTATTCAGAGATGGAATTTAGTAAAAAAAAAAAAAAAAAAATAAAAAAAAAGCAAGAGTATTCAGAGATGGAATTTAATTTAGTAAAAAAATAAAAAAACAAAAAAGGCAAAGAGTATTCAGAGATGGAATTTAGTAAAAAAAAAAAAAAAAAAAAACAGGCAAGAGTATCCAGAGATGGAATTTAGTAAAAAAAAATAAAGTAAAATAAAAAACCATGTTCTCTAGTGAATAAATCCCTCCTTCGCAAAGGCATACAACTTCATGTTATTTTAACTTTAGCGAACTTCCACGGCCTTGCAAATCTTCAGCGCCACTGTAAATTTCATTGCAAATGGGGAGTGCCAAGCGAGAGCAGAGTAACCCATTACTTTGGGATTCTTCACTGTGGCACTCGCGGTTTTAAGGTTTAGCTGAACGGTTGGGAATGGAAGTAGTGGAAAATGACAGTCGCAGTTTATCTGTTTTAATCATTTATTATTTCATTCATTTTTATTTTTTTTTTACTCCACGAACGTTTAAAGTATTAGTTTCTGCGGTCTCTCCTTATTATCCCCATTTACTATCGCTTAATCTACAAACACCAACCATTTCTAACTTCATTCGTTGCCATTTATCATACCCCATAAATTTGTAATACATAAATTGGATGGTTGCGTGATTCGAGTAATGCTAATAATAATTACTTAATATTTCCTCCCAAAACGAAAAATGTTTTAACCTTCTTTCGTAAAGCATCGGGCAAAATTTCTTTCGAATAATTATATTGAGATAATTTTTTAAGCAACAATTTACTACGAACACTTAATTCCGGCAGAGGTAAGAATTACTGTTATTGTATATTACCATGGAAGCCATCACTAGTTCTTTTAAAGCAGATTCTCGCTTCATTTTTTTTCGTTTTAGTTTACTGCATATTGCAAATGACTAAATTTCCATTTCCTGATATAAGTAAAAAAAAAAGAATCACGAGAAATGGCCCGGGGTGTTTCGTGCTCAAAAGTTCTCAGCTTCAAAATTTAATGAAGCTGGAAACGCCATTAATTATGAGAATATTAGAGTA
>NC_061096.1:65254719-65264719 GCF_015104395.2 Macrobrachium nipponense
TGAGGTTATGGTTAGCCATGAATCGTACGTCTGGTAGCGTTTTCCTGGAGGCATCTCCGACGCACCTTCACTCTACCGCATCAGCGGAGCAACTGGGCGTGGCTGAGAGTTTCATACAGCATTATACGCTGTACAGAAAACGTGATTGCATTTTTTTAGTGGTTTAATTTATTCCGTAATGAATACTCAATTTGTCTCCGTTCGATGTTTTAACCAATTTTCGTTCGCGTAGCCAATGAGTATACGCGCAATAGTTTCATCTCTAATAAGAAATCTCGTTTCCGAATCCGTGATAAGAGGTTGAGTTTGCGTTTCCTATTTAGCTGTAGCTGTCAAAATGCTCTTTTTACGTGGTATAAAGTCAGTCTAACGCAGGATTGTAAAGCTTCCAATTACCTATTATTAAGGTATATTAATCAATCGAATATTTCTGAATAATAAAGGTAATTGATTTTATCTTTATACTACTATATGATAAAATAAATTCTTGCTTACCATTTGAAAAAATAAACTACAAATATTTACCTTCAGAAATTATCTCTACCTCTAGTTTTCCAATTTTTTTTTATTTACTGTTTCTACTATTGACTGTATTCAAGTGAACATTACATCGACATTTATTAACTTTATCCCTTACTTATCTTCCGACAGGTCGTTGCAATGGCAGCCGTCGATAAGAAGCGCTGTCTGAAACTTGTCATTGCCAGGGTAAGTTTCTATTCGTCTTCTTTTTCTTCTTCTTCTTCTTCTTCTTCTTCTTCTTCTTCTTCTTTCTCTACAAGCTTGTCCCTTGCTTATTCCCAACTCCCTCATACCTCTCTTTACACAGTCAATCCATCGCCATTAATGGCTAAAAAAAATTTTTTTTTTTTTCATAAGATTTCCTTTTATGTTCTACTTACATCGTTTGTTCCTTCTGTTGAGTCAGTTATAACTTATGCAACTAATATAGTTGCAAGGCCTTTCAAGTTACAGGTATTTGTTCACATTAAAATGAAAATATATCTCAATCATTCGTACATGATTACTGCTGTTACCTAGATGACTTTGATTTTTTTTTTATTGCACTGGAATTGTAAGTTAACTCTTATACATAGATTTAACAAATGCTAAATCACTACAGTTTATTTTTCCATGCGTTAATTGTTATCGGGATAATCATAGCATTACTGTGTCATTTCCATCAAGCTATAGTATCCTTTTATTGAAAGATACTTTGATTCACAAAAGGAATGTTACACAATCATTAAAATTTTTAGGTCGTTAGTGTGACCATTTCTGTTATTCACATCCTCGGTCAGTTAGTTACTCTTATTTTTAAAATGATGTTTATGGTTTTTTTTTTATAGTCTGACTCTCCTCATCCACAAGCTTCAAGTTAGTTCGCCTTTCATCCTTTTTACTGCACGTCCATTCATATTCTTTCCTCCATCTTACTTTCCATCCTCTTGTAACAATTGATTCATAGTGCAACTGCTTTGAGGTTTTCCTCCTGTTAACCATTGTAACCCTTTTACCGTCAGTCTCCGTTTCAGCTCTGAATGACCTCATGGGTAGGTCACAGCGCTTGTTGGTCTTTGGCTTAAGCTCTATATTCAATTCAATTCAATTCTAAGTTAGTTGTTTTTTTTTTATTCACTAAGAGACAAAATAAATAAAAGTTTTTACTTTTTTTCTCTCTCTCTCCTCAGTTCGACCCTTTCGTCATCGTGGTCAACAATAATCCACCCTATAAGGTTATGGGAGCTGCAGTCGATCTCTTAGACATCATCCTGAACCACCTGGGTTACTGGTAGGACCTCAATTCAAAATCACTTTCAATTCAAATTCAAAAGGCTTATTTCTGATGCAAATGGCCATTGACAAATATACATAAAAGTCAGCAAGACTAAAAGGATGAAACCGAAAACGATAAGAATAAGAATTGATAATGAAAGATATGAAAATTATGATGTGGATCAGACTCGATTTTCTTGGAATGATTTTTGAGATCGACATCATTCTACTTGGTTTTGCGTTATAATGTTTACATTACGATATTTGACAAATTTAAGGAAGAATCGTTATGCTTCAGTTATTTCATTGTGTAAATTTTCCTTGGAAGAGAAAATTATGGTTTTATATTTGAGAGCGAATTTTCTTATTGTTTTCTATGTCAATGTTTTTTAATGATTCAATTCCTCGTTTTCGTTTTTGATTCACCCCTCAGTTATAATCTAAGTCGTTTTCCATCGGTTTCTTCGGTATGGAAATACACGAGAAAGTTGAATGTTATATAATTTATGAATATTCTTTACATGTTTTTAAAATATTTCAATATCTAAGTTCGGTGGCAAAAGTTCTTTTAGGTAAGGAATTTAATGTGTATAAGAGATGTCAAGAAAATAGCTATGTCTTATGAGTACTTCACGCTTTATACACAACAAGTGTTGTAAGAAATTTATGTAGTTGATATAAAATACATAACAAGAAAAAATAGAGTAGACCCTAACTGCTTCTTAATATTCTAGCTTTATTGTTTCTTTCCCATGAAAGCAATTGCAGGACATATATATAACTGGCACTGGAAGTAATAATCAGTATGCTATGAATCTCCTAAGGAATTGCTCGTGAACGCTGTACATTTGCTGAATCATTCTCATATTGCTATGAGAATGAACCCCATGCACTCATATTAGAAATGTGTACAAGTTCACTAATGGGATTTTAAGTGGGGATTTAAATGCCACGAGAAGTGATCAATAAGTTATACATCGCTAACACTGCCACTGAATATTTTTTCATAACTTTGCGCCACTAAATGTTTTCTTTACAAACACTTCAGAATAAAAGGAATGTGTGTAAAAGATGCGTACAATGCGTATTTAAACGAGAGGTTTAATCCATACACCCGATAAAAGAAATATGACCCCAATGCTTCTCTTTTCTAGTTCCTACCTGACCAAAGCCTCCGATGACAACGGCGTCGAACTCCCGAACGGTACCTGGACCGGATCCTTAGGGATGTTGAATAGAAATGTGAGATTTTAATTGTTGGCTCATTTATCTTCCAAAGTATGATCCATCCAAGGATTTCTTCTTCTTCTTCTTCTTCTTCTTCTTCTTCTTCTTCTTCTTCTTCTTCTTTTTAGGTCCGTATGATCAAGCGCGTAAATGAAGGTACAAAGTAATGAAAAAATATATATTTTTATAAAACTCAAAGGGTAAATGAAATGTACCGAAAATCTATATTTTATAGAACTCCAAGGGTAAATGAATTGGAAAGTCTGCACAATTTGATTCAGGTATTACTTAATATATTCTACATAATCGAAATTGTAAGAATTACGGCAAACAAACTTAAAAAAAAATTTTATCTGATAAACTTAGAGTAATTGTTACTTCTAAAACGCTCCCTAAAAAAAATCGTAAATTCACCAAGCTCTATCCATTTACATCAGCTACTTCTGCTAAAGTAAAATACTCATATGTTCTTGCGATTAATAATTGTAACTACTTCTCCCTTTTTTATTTTCTTGAATTAGGTTCACTCAAAGATTGAATCAGTTTTCAGCGATGGAATAATATGAAACCAGTTTTCCTTCATCATATAATTTGATCCCTTGATTTTAGTGAGTTCATGCGAAAAAGGAATTCTGGCTGAATGATAATAACGAGAACTTTTAGAGATCCACGCATTATTGCCTTCATTTATTTTATGTTTTTATTCTTCTAGTCGAATTCCTGCTTCTGCTCTATACTTATATATTTATGTATCTTTAAACCCATTCTTCCCTTTCTTATCCTATTTCATTATACTTATGTTAAATGCTAATTCATTCTGTTGAGCCTTGCATCCAAAGATCTTGGTGTAGAGATGAAAGGAATAAAAAAAATGGGGTGGAATCTAAGGATGTTTAGCACCTGAGGAGGAATCGACAGGCCTGCCTCTTGAATGGCAGAAGTCTATAAGCCAGAAACCAGTAAACTGGAAGAGAATATTCCAGACTCTGAACATAGATGGGGGAAAAACGTAAAGCCATCCATAGACCACACAAAACTATAACAATTATCGCTATCATATTAATAAATCATTATTTGTTTTTGTTTGAAGGAAGCTGACATGTCATTGACGGTGTACATGGTGTCTTCGACTAGAACCAAAGCTGTGGAGTTTAGTGAGCCTGTTTACATGGAAGAGCAGGGAATTTTATATCCCAGGCCGGAGGTGATGCCTGACATCTCGGGAATTGCCAAGCCCTACATGAACGAGGTTAGGAGAAAATTGCACCATTATTTCTGCCCCGTTCGATGTCATTGTCAGTTACTTTTTTCGTTTCATTTCCCATTTTAAATTAGCGTGTGTTATTCGTCTCATTCCCTGTAGCATCCCTTCCTTGCTCTTATTGATAAAGGAAGATCAAATTCCGTAAATACTGAAAACTCGCAGATTCATTTCCCATTTTAAATTAGTGCGTATCTAATTTCTTCACATCGAACCCTATTATATTAAGAAAGGCCAAATCCGTTAGGTACTATTATTATTCAGTTGAAATCCGAAACACGAAGAATAATTTATATTTTGGATTCCAGCTGTTAATCAATATTTACAATCTTGACAACCTAGGTCGCCAAGATTGTAGAGATCTATTACTCAATAGGTGAAATGCAAAACATATGTTATTTATGATAATTAAAACTCAGATGACTTTTTCTGTGTCGTAGTTATCTCAGAAATTTAAAAAATCTTCTCTAATTTCTAATTACTTGACATCTGAATCACTCACTTCCGTGACAGAAAGAATTGATCTTCAAGCCGACTTTTCTCTCGTCACTCTCTCTCTCTCTCTCTCTCTCTCTCTATATATATATATATATATATATATATATATATATATATATATATATATATATATATATATATATATATAAGCGAATACCACGGGAAATGACAGTCAGAAATCCAAGCGCTTTCGTCTTTATTAAGACATCGTCAAGGAGCTACTAAAGTACAATCGGAGAGGAAGGCCTCAGGTACAAACAAGATCAGGAATACCAGATGGTTAATTATCAAAAGGGTAAAAATTAAAAGGGATAATCCAGGATTATCGGATATCACACGGTCACAAACTTAAACAGATTCTGACCCTAACCGAAATTACAAAGTATCTTTACAGTCCAAAACATGTAAAAACTGAATATATTAATTTTGTTGCTTATATTTATCTACAACTTTTTTCATTATTGAAAGCATCAAGTTTGAAATAAACCAAGACTTAAATTTAGAACATTTCTATTATTTGACTTGATTAAAACAAGATTCAATGATATTCCTTTTAACTGTGTCATTACATGGGACTAAGGCTCTTGCTTGACTCCAGTTAATAGGATGGTCTAAATCTCTCATATGTACAAATAATGCATTCGATATTTGCCCAGTTCTCACAGAATATTGATGTTGCTTAAGATGCTGTGAAGAGATTTGCCAGTCTGTCCGTAATAGATTTTATCACACTTTTTGCGAAGAAATTTCATATATGCAGCCTGGAAGATCTTTAGGAGAATTTTTGATTACTAAACTCTTGACATTAATATTACTGAAAACAACATTTATGTTAAAAAGCTTTAAAATTCTAGGAATATCTAAAAACCTTTCATCATAAGGTATTTTAGAATGTTATGCTTACTAATTCAAGTTTGTCATTAGTTTGAATAAAATGTTTTTCTAGCTCTTTTCCATGCCACATCTACAAAAGTCCTTGGGTATTTAAGTTTCAATGCAATATCATAAATAGTTTTAATTTCAGCGTCAATAAACTGCGGGCTACAGACACGTAAAGCCCTTAGGAACATCCCAGAAAAAAACAGAGAATTTAAACTTTTTGATGGATGGTGGATTGGAGTAGTAATGAACAAAAGAGGCAATATTAGTTGATTTCGAAAGACTGAAAAGGTGAAATTTCTATCATTTCTATGGACAGTTACATCAAGAAAATTCAAATTACAATTTCTTTCTTCCTCTACAGTAAATTTATAGAAGGGACTAAATTATTGAGATTATTAAGGAATTCCTGGAGGTTTTTCGTGAACTGGCAAATACAGAAGATATCATCCACGTATCTAAACCAAATAACTTTTTGGGGCAAATTCTTGGTAAGAGTTTTGTCTCAAAAAATTCCATGTAATATTGCTAAGGACAGGAGATAAGGGATTACCCATGGCCATGCCAAACTTTTGTACAAAAAATTCCCCATTGAAACAAAATTTACTATCTTTGATACATAACCTTATGAGGACTAATGAGATTTTCTACACTTAAGGGAATGTCATGACGCTCTAATTCCTCTTCCAAATATTCAAGTAAGTCATCTACAGGCACTTTTGTAAATAAAGAGACAACATCAAAACTAACCATATTAAAATCATAATTCAAATTTAAACTATTCAATTGTTTATAAAATCAACATTGTTTTTAACATTCGTGTTAGAAATATTTCCTACCAAAGGAGTAAGAATTTTTACAAGCCATTTAGATAAAATCATACGAAACTGAGCCCACTGAACTAATGATTGGTCTGATAGGGTTATTGATTTATGTGTCTTGACTAAACCATACATGTAAGGTAGGAGGGCGCATTGCGGTGTAAACTGTTTAATTAAAATGGTCCAAGCCCTTCAAATGGATTTAATTTGTTTATTAAAATGGGAGTTAACTGTCTGTGTAGGGTCAGACCATCAGTTTCGTATAAGTATCAGTGTCATTTAGCAATGTCATTATTTTTACATATAGTCACTTTTATTCATAATTACCACTGCATTAGATTTATCTGCTTTTGTCACCTTCACTGTTTCGTCTTCTTTAATTTTCTTAAAAGCCTGGAGAAATCTCACGGGTACATTAGGGGGAGAAGGTTTACTCATAGCACCATACACAATACCTTTACAAATATTGATATCATCAGGGCATAGTTTTGATTCAATTTTTCTAAATAACAAAAGGATTTTGAGATGTCGACACAGTCCAGGTTACCATTAAATACACAAAGCTAACCCATATCCCAAAGCCGCTGTCGTAGCACTATCCACTGGTTTGTCAGATAAATTAATCATGAAGTCCACGTTGGCATGCTTAGTCCAGTCGCTTTCAGCAATAAGATTTTTCAGCTTGACTTGGAGCTTCCTTTCAAGACGGTTGCAGCACTTTCTCAATTTTCCATAGCAATAATCAGCATCCGATTCTTCCATCGACAGAACCGTCTGATTAAAGCTATACCGTCTGCTTCTAAGTGTACGGAACGCATCATCTACTTCCACTTTTGTGATTGTCGATGTGTTTCTGAAGTATGATGCTTGAATGAAACTCGTCGAAAGGTCGCTCTGCTTTCTACGGAAGTGCATGAACGAGCAAGTGATGCCCAAGTCGATTTTACCAGTGAGAATTCTTCGCCTAGCAGAGCGACCTTTCGACGAGTTTCAACGCATCATACTTCAGAAACACATCGCCATCACAAAAGTGGAAGTAGATGATGCGTTCCGTACACTTAGAAGCAGACGGTATAGCTTTAATCAGACGGTTCCTGTCGATTGGAAGAATCGGATGCTGGATTATTGCTATGGAAAATTGAGAAAGTGCTGCA
Organism: Macrobrachium nipponense; assembly: GCF_015104395.2. Lineage (NCBI taxonomy): Eukaryota > Metazoa > Arthropoda > Malacostraca > Decapoda > Palaemonidae > Macrobrachium > Macrobrachium nipponense. The sequence continues at coordinate 65,262,336 of NC_061096.1, forward strand.
ACCGTCTTGAAAGGAAGCTCCAAGTCAAGCTGAAAAAAATCTTATTGCTGAAAGCGACTGGACTAGCATGCCAACGTGGACTTCATGATTATTTATCTGACAAACCCATGATAGTGCTACGACGCGGCTTTGGGATATGGGTTTAAGCTTTTGGGTGTATTTAATGGTAACCTGGACTGTGTCGACATCTCAAAATCCTTTTGTTATTTAGAAAAATTGATCAAAACCTATGCCTGATGATATCAATATTTTGTAAAGGTATTGTGTATGGTGCTATGAGTAAACCTTCTCCCCCTAATGTACCCGTGAGATTTCTCCAGGCTTTTTAAGAAAATTAAAGAAGACGAAACAGTGAAGGTGACAAAAGCAGATAAATCTAATGCAGTGGTAATTATGAATAAAAGTGACTATATAAGTAAAATAATGACATTGTAAATGACACTGATACTTATACGAAACTGAGGTCTGACCCTACAGACCAGTTAACTCCCATTTTTAATAAACAAATTAAATCCATTTTGAAGGGCTTGACCATTTAATTAAACAGTTTACAGGGGGGGGCAATGCGCCTCCCTACCTTACATGTATGGTTTTAGTCAAGACCACATAAAATCAATAACCCTATCAGACCAATCATTAGTTCAGTGGGCTCAGTTTTGGCGTATAAATTTATCTAAATGGCTTGTAAAAATTCTTACTCCTTTGGTAGGAAATATTTCTAACACGAATGTTTTAAAACAATGTGATTTTATAAACAAAATTGAATAGTTTAAATTTTGAAATATTGATTTTAATATGGTTAGTTTGATGTTGTCTCTTTATTTACAAAAGTGCCAATGTAGATGACTTACTTGAATATTTGGAAGAGGAATTAGAGCGTCATGACATTCCCTTAAGTGTAGAAAATCTCATTAGTCTCATAAGGTTATGTATCAAAGATAGTAAATTTGTTTCAATGGGGAATTTTTTGTACAAAAGTTTGGCATGGCCATGGGTAATCCTTATCTCCTGTCCTTAGCAATATTTACATGGAATTTTTTTTTGAGACAAAACTCTTACAAGAAATTTTGCCCCAAAAAGTTATTTGGTTTAAATACGTGGATGATATCTTCTGTATTTGGCCAGTTCACGAACCTCCAGAATTCCTTAATAATCTCAATAATTTAGTCCTTCTATAAAATTTACTGTAGGAAGGAAGAAAGAATTGTAATTTGAATTTTCTTGATGTAACTGTCCATAGAAATGATAGAAATTTCACCTTTCAGTCTTTCGAAAATCACTAATATTGCCTCTTTTGTTATTACTACTCCAATCACATCAAAATGTTAAATTCTCTGTTTTTTCTGGGATGTTCCTAAGGGCTTTACGTGTCTGTAGCCCGCAGTTTATTGACGCTGAAATTAAAACTATTTATGATATTGCATTGAAACTTAAATACCCAAGGACTTTTGTAGACTTTGGCATGGAAAAGAGCTAGAAAAACATTTATTCAACTAATGACAAACTGAAATTTAGTAAGCTAACATTCTAAAATTACCCGTTTATGATGAAAGGTTTTTAGATATCCTAGAATTTTTAAAGCTTTTTAACATAAATGTTGTTTTTCAGTAATATTAATGTCAAGAGTTTAGTAATCAGAAATTCTCCTAAAGATCTTCAGGCTTGCATATATGAAATTTTCTGCAAAAAGTGTGATAAAATCTATTACGGACAGACTGGCAAATCTCTTTCACAGCGTCTTAAGCAACATCAATATTCTGTGAGAACTGGGCAAATATCGAATGCATTATTTTGTACTATGAGAGATTTAGACCATCCTATTAACTGGAGTCAAGCAGAGCCTTAGTCCCCATGTAATGGACACAGTTAAAAGGAATATCATTGATCTTGTTTTATCAAGTCAAATAATAGAAATGTTCTAAATTTAAGTCTTGGTTTATTTAAACTTGATGCTTTCATAATGAAAAAAGTTGTAGATAAATAGTAAGCAACAAAATTAATATAAGAAAGGCCAAATCCGTTAGGTACTATTATTATTCAGTTGAAATTCGAAACACGAAGAATAATTTATATTTTGGATTCCAGCTGTTAATCAATATTTACAATCTTGACAACCTAGGTCGCCAAGATTGTAGAGATCTATTACTCAATAGGTGAAATGCAAAACATATCTATGATAATTAAAACTCAGATGACTTTTTCTGTGTCGTAGTTATCTCAGAAATTTAAAAAATCTTCTCTAATTTGCTAATTACTTGACATCTGAATCACTCACTTCCGTGACAGAAAGAATTGATCTTCAAGCCGACTTCTCTTTTCTCTCTCTCTCTCTCTCTCTCTCTCTTCTCTCTCTCAATCTCCTCTCTCTCTCTCTCTCTCTCTCT
>NC_061096.1:65267219-65294719 GCF_015104395.2 Macrobrachium nipponense
ATAGATCGATATATAGATGTATATATATATATATATAGATATATATATATATATATATATATTATATATATAGATATATATATATATATATATATATGTATATGTATATGTATATGAATATATATATATATATATATATATATATAGATAGATAGATAGATAGATAGTATATATATATATATATATATATATATATATATATATATATATATATATATATATATATAGATGTGTTTTACAGTAGCAATCAGGAGCCTTCATAGTTCTGATATATATCTGTATATATATATATATATATATATATATATATATATATAGATATATATATATATATATATATATATATAATATATAACAATTAATTTTCTTGGATAGTCACATATTCACGTTAAATCGAAATGTTCCCATTGCTTTATGATCGACTAAGATTTTATTGCGTTTGAGAAAGAACTGAGAATGATCATACGAAGTGTGAATGTCTTGAAATCCTAAATTATTTTGGGAAAACTGGTTCCAGGAAGGGCGAAGCTGGACAAGCAAATAATGAAGGAGTTAAACAGCCTGAAATTGATAACGGCATACCAATCAGTGGACGTTCTGCTTCCTCACCCAGAGTATGTATAAGAAACATGTAATGTGTATGCATGTATGTATTTATGTAGTATATATGTGTATATATGTTTATGTTTAATATATGAATAATTAGATATATATATATATATATATATATATATATATATATATATTATATATATATATATATAGATATATATCGTATGTATATGAGTGTTATTATTATTATTATTATGGGTATTATTATTATTATTATTATTATTATTATTATGATTGAAAGATATTGCTGCATCAGCTGCATTTAACTTGTAAATAGTCTTCTCTATTTTTCTAATAATTACTTTCTCTCTGCTATTACAGAGAGAAAGCAATTATTAGAAAAACAGAGAAGACTATTTCCAAGTTAAATGCGGCTGCTTCCGCAGCAATATCTTTTAATAATACTTGTTTGAAAGAGGGTCTCCTTCCAATCTATTATTATTATCATTATCACAGGTTTTCCTTGGCAACCAGTCGGCAATTCTGTGCGGATCATTACCGGTTTCTGGCTCCTGATGGCGTTCATTCTGGCCACCGTCTATCGCTCCAACCTGGTTGCGATGCTCGTCAAGCCCCTTCTGAACCTGCCCTTCAACAGCCTCGAGTCTCTGGCGAAGACGGACGCCAAGATCTACGGCTACTCTGACACCAGGTTCATGATCGCTCTCGCCGTAAGTGCGAACGGTCCTCATTTTTGGTCTCTGTATTCTGGATCTTCGGATCTTTGGATCTTTCCTAGATAGTGATGATAGTTACCCCCTAGGATTTTCTAGGGGTCGTTTTATCTAAGGCTAATATTTCTTTTTGGGGTCATTATCTTCATAATATTTAAAGTCATTTTTTTTTTTTTTATTCTTACGGTAATCCCTAACAGGGGTTTCCTATCTAGGAATGGCCCTATTGAACCCCTGGGGGTCACTATTCTAGGAATGATCCTAATAAACCCCTGTGGTTTAGTATCTAGGAATGGCCCTATTGAACCCCTGGGAGTCACTATTGTAGGAATGATCCAGGGGTTTTACTATCTAGGAATGGCCCTATGGAACCCCTTGGGGTCACTGTTCTAGTAATGATCCTGATAAACCCCTGTGGTTTTACTATCCAGGAATGGCCATACTGAACCCCAGGGGGTCACTGTTCTTGGAATTATCCCAGTAAACCCCTGGGGGTTACTATGTAGGAATGACCCTATTGAACCCCTGGGGGTTACTATGTAGGAATGACCCTATTGAACCCCTGAGGGGGTTCACTATTCTGGGAATGGTCGTATTTTTCTTTTCTCGAACCATCTTTTAACAACTTCTCATGTTCCTGTTCCTCTCCCCCGACCAGAACGCCGAAGAGGGAACGACGTTCGCCTCAGTGAAAAAGAACTTCTTGTTCAACATGTCCGCAGAGGTTGGCGCCAGAGGATACCACCAACGCAAGTGGGGACTGACAAGTTCCAAGACCACCCTCAAATACGCCCTCCATCTCGATTTCAGTCTGGTAAGTAGACACTAAACTTTACGAGGACGCAAGTTCTAAGGTATTTTTTCTGTCATTAGAGTTTGATTCTTTATACCCTCTAATATTCAATTCAATGGAGAATCATATTCACAGTTCTGTATATGTACATACTTTAGTAGATTCACATCAACCGTGCATCTCATGTCTAGGCCCGTCCCTTACGACGCTCCTGATTGGCTGCTGATAAGCCATTCACAGGGCTGGAAACTTTCAGTCTCTCGAGAGTTCACATAGGCAGGATGTATGGTCCACCTCTCCTGAGGGATACTTCTTTCAAACATATCCCTCAGGAGAGGTGGGACATATATCCTGCCTATGTGAACTCTCGAGAGAGTCTGAGAGTTTCCAGCCCTGTGATTGGCTTATCAACAGCCAGTCAGGAGCGTCGTAAGGGACGGGCTTAGACATCAAATGCACCGTTGATGTGAATCTACTATAGTATATTTAAAGATCGAAAAGGTGAATCAAACGGTTTCCTGGAAGCTTTTTGTACACTTTAATCTTTAGATATATGTACATATACCTAAGTGTGGATTCGTTTCTCCATTCCAAGACTCATGCTAAAATAATCTCAGGAGAAATGCACGAAAAACTTAGAAATATAGTTTATCGATGAAATGTACTGTCATCATTTCCAAAATCTTACTTTAAGTTTTTTATTTCTGTCATTCTAGTTTTATCTTAATTTAGTTCAAGTTAGTAATACCTCATTGATTTTGCTCTCTTTGTTTTCATGCGAAATTAGATCACTCAACAGCACAATAAGCAGGAGAGAATGATTTAGTTTTCTCAATATAGCTTTGAGTAGTTGAGCTTCACAGCTCAAAAGCTCAGAGTCATCAATACATTTGCTTCTTGTGAGAGGCATAAACATGGCAAGGATTACGTTTTTGTAGATTTTATTTTTCTTTATAATGATGATAGTATACTTCAAACATAGACTTCGTTTCTAAACTGTTTTTGAGTATTTTATTCCTTGGGAACGAATGGTTTGTTTAACCTTTGGAATGAACGGTTTTGCTTAACCTTTGGGAATGAACGGTTTTTGAGGTTTTCGTAACCTTGGATGGTTGTGCCGTTGTGTTTCGGAATGAACGGTGTGGTTTGTTGAGCATAAATGATGAATACAAAGGCAAGAGATTTGCTGTGCCTTCCTTAGTGCAAATCAAAGTCACGCAATTCATCATTGACTGTTGATTGTTTCTTTCTGTAAATCAAGCCTAGGCAATACATCATTCACCGTTGACTGTTTCTTTGTGCTGATCAAACTCGTGTAGTTTATCATTTACTGTTGGTGATTAAATCATCTAAAAGGAATAAGTACATTTTCAGAAAGGACGCTGCACCTATTATCCCATTAAACAAGGGATCTTCCAGACGAGTCAAGTGAGTTACGCTTTTCCAAAAGGTTCCATCTTGAAGACTCGGGTAGACCCCATGTAAGTATTATTATTATTATTATTATTATTTGCACGTATCACCCTATCTGTTCTGATACCATAGTCCCAGAGGATCTTTGCCTGATCGTTTTCTATCACTCCTTCAGGTTGGTGTTCGTACCACTTATTACTGCAAGGTAGCTGGTGTTTCTTGCACAGGCTATTATTATTATTATATTTAATTATTATTATTATTATTATTATTATTATTTTCCAAAGAGTGAAATGTATAATTAAAGAACTAAATGTTCTATAACTTACCTTTATCATTTATCACTAAAACATTTCCAGTTATAAGATGCAGAATTATAATACATACACTCCTTCACTTGTCCTCTAAAACGCCCTGGCAAATTTTACCTTCCTTATTTCCTTCGGTAATTACTGTTGTTATTATGACTACGAGCTTGATGGCGCGCGCTACGCTGCGCTGGAACCCAGCGCTCCCCGTCATGTCATCCCTACTCTCCCGATCCACTATCTACCCAGCCTTCACCGGGGCGGACAAACAAGAAAGACTCACTCCGATTTTATTATTATAGATTACCATTACTATATTATTATGAAGCCACCTCCAACATTTTCCCCTCCTCTATTATAGCATTCGAAGGTTGAGGGAATCGGGTATCATTGACTACCTGGTGAACAGGAGGATCCCAAATGCTACAGAATGTCTCAGCCAGATCGATTCAGGGTTATCCGAGCTAAAGAGGCCTTTGGCTATTCAAGATCTGTCGGCTGCTTTCTTCATTCTGCTGGCAGGTAAAATCAGAGCGAGGAAAGGTCATCATACAATGTCATCCTGGTCCCTGGGCGAGATTAGAATAAGAGTATAAAGTGAACACCGCCATCGCATGAAATATTTCAGTTTAACAATTCAAACGAAAACCTTTATTATCATTATTTTTGTAGACAAGGCATTACAATCGTTACGTTTTGGTAAAAATAAAAAGGACACGCACTGAATCCCAGAAACAAATGTGATATATAACAATTTCAGGTATTCAGTATCGTCTCCGTAAGGTATTCTATCTTCGAATAATGTTTTTTTCTTGTGTATTTATTACCAGGAATGGGTCTGAGCTGTTTAGCTTTCATTCAGGAGCGTTGTTTCTCAAGGGAGAACAGAAATGCGGCAGTGTATAACGAGAAGTGAAGAAGGAACATTTGGCTCTGATGATGATGATGATGATGATGATGAAGATGATGATTATGATGATGATGATGATGACTTCAGACACTGCATATTATTCCCCAAGGAATTTGAAATATTCTTAAAGCAAATTGAAGTATTCTGAAGAATTTAAAGTATTCTCCAAGTAATTTGAAATATCCTCAAATGAATTTGAAATATCCTCATAGTAATTGAAATACTATCAAAATAACATGAAATATCCACAAGTAATTCAGAGTATCCTCAAGTAATTTTATGCATCCTGAAGGTAATTTAATATATCCTCAAAATAATTTGAAATATCCTCAGGAATTCGATGTATTCTCAAAGTAATTTCGAATATACTCAAAGTTATTTGATATATCCTCAAAGTAATTTTCACTATCCTCAAAAGTAATTTTGACCATCAAAGTAATGTGATATATCCACAAAAGCAATGTTGACTATCTTCAAAAGTAATTTTGACTATCCTAAAAGTAATCTGATATATCCTCAAAAGTAATTTTGACTTTCCTCAAAGTAATTTGAAATATCATGAAAGTAATTTGAGATATCCTCAAAGTAATCTGAAGCTGCTCTGTGTGTTAGTAACATAAATAAAGTCACTTAAATGGCCCTACGTGCTTTTAATCCATACGAACGGAGTCTCCCTGAGATATGTGACGGAAAGGAGTCATGTCGAAGAATTATCTCCAAAAAGAATATGTCAAAGAATTAACTACAAAAGCCCATAACTTTTTAGATATGAGTCTTTTCCTTTTTTTTTTCTACTTTTAATTCTTGAACCACTTGCTTTTTGTGGCATGCTGGTAATAAAAAGTGCAAAGCTACTTTAAAAGTGTAGTATAAAAATGTAAAGTCCACATTCCATAATAAGATACCGGGAGTTCTAACCTTCCTCCCACAAGGAAATATATTGTAACCTTACTCCCACAAGTAAATACATTCACTTGAGAACATTTAATTTGACTACCAACACCGATCTACACTACTTAATGTTTTTTAGCATTACCTTTTTTACTGTAGATATTTAGCTTTCACTAATATTCCCCTTAGTTTCTTTGATCATGCCATTTTGTTTGAGGAAAAAAGTAGAAGAATAGGAAGAGATAGATGAATGTAGAAATGAAATTATTTCTTGGCGGTATTCATTTATTATTTTATTGGTTTCGACTGCACACCTTTATTTGTCCATTTAATCTTACTGCCACTTATAGCAAAATAGTATATATAAAAAAATTAGCTTACAATTGTAAAAAAAAGTGAAAAGACAAGTGCAAGTGAAATTAAAATCAGCAGAGATTGAAGAGGAATGTCTGAAAGCAACTGTATCTAGTTGCTTCAGATTAAATAAATAACAAATGCAATTTTACCCCGGAGGGTACCTCAAAGAAAAAACAAAAATATCGTGTAGCCTTTGTCGAAAGGGACACTTCTGAACGAGAGAAAAAAAAAACGGGAAAAAAAAGTTGAAGTACATATTTTATAACGAGAGAGAGAGAGAGAGAGAGAGAGAGAGAGAGAGAGAGAGAGAGAATCATTCTCTTTCACTCATCTTTAAGTCGCATTTGCTTCGACAAATAATCTTGTCAAAAAAAAAAATAAATAAATAAAATCCCAGCGGGGCAGAAAATCATGAACCATAAGACAAAATAAAAATTGAGGCTGCGAGACTTTTCCGAGAAATAGGTTCGTGGTGGAATGTTTATTTTTATTGTATGCATGCTCTTTACATGATGAGGTAAATTGCAAGAATGCTTCCAAATAATGGACGAAGACAATTCGAAGACATTTTTATATTTTTTTATGAGAGGAGGAGAACATCGAAGGAAGAGGGTTTTCATAAGTGAGCGTCTTCGTTTTTGTAGCCCTTTTCTTCGTCTCCGTTTTCATTCCAACTTTTATCTTATTAAGTGCTTTTTTTTTTTTTTTGCTTTTCGAAGCAAGATATGAAAAATGGTTTGTCTCGTTTTCTCTGAGTAAACTTTTTCAGTATATATATATATATATATATATATATATATATATATATAATATATATATATATATATATATATATAATATATATATATATATATATATATATATAAATTTATTTACTTATTTATTTATTTATTTATTTATAGAGAGAGAGATCAAACGAAAGTAGCGTTCGAGTCACCTAACAAAACGAGTGTCCTATTAAGCGCCTCAGCGGCGTGATCGGTATGGTCTTGGCCTGCCACCTCGGTGGCCGCGAGTTCGATTCTCGGGCATTCCGTTGAGGAGTGAGATATGTGTACTTCTGGTGACAGAAGTTCAATCTCGACTTGGTTTGGAAGTCACGTAAAACCGTTGGTTCCGTTGCTGAATAACCTCTGGTTCCATGTAACGTAAAAACACCATATAAATAAACAGAAAAAAACTTTCTGAATGTCAAACCTTAGTAGGATAAAAATAATAGCAATTTCCCAGGACTTTTGTTGAGCGTCCCGGATACTAAAAGTTTTTTCAATGTAGTTTTACGAACCTGGAGTTTGAAGAATTGAGAATTCAGTCCCTCGATCGTTAAGGAAGTTTATCTCGGGACGAATTTTATACCTTCTTGGGAATGGAATCCTGAAAAGTCATCGTCTTGGCATAACTCGAGGTTTGACAATTCAGTTTATGCGCATAAGTTCACGAGCTGAGACGGAATTGAATTATGCTGAAGAAAAAACATATATTAACACGTCAACTCTTTTCCCCCATTTACGTCTTATCATTTGCAAGCCAGGGCTATAAAAGGACATAAGGTGGACTGTCCATTATTGGTCGCTCTGTCAGAAAAAACAACTAACGAATTTTTACCGTCCCTGGAACGTTCACACGTTTGGCCCACTTTTCAGGAGCTCGTATGATTCTTATATATCTTATTTAATATGAATTTAAAGGTATCATTGTTGACATTATCATAAATTCATATGGAATAAACCGGAAGGCTATGAATTGAGCTAAGCAAAATAGAATAACCATCTATAATGGTTATTCTTTCTTGTTTGTCCGCCCCGGCTTGGGTCGGGATAGGTAGGGGATCGGAAAGGTAGGCGAGACAAGCCTGGTTCCAGCGCAGCGTAGCACGCGCCGTCAAGTTTATATATATTAGAATGCCGATGAAGAAAAAGTCTTAACTAGAAGAAAGTCATGTAATTAACAACAAAGAGAATGAAAAGTTTTTCATCTCCTTACTTGTTTCAATGACTTTTCTCCCCTTTTTTCCTCATTACGGAGAACCAGGCTGAATTAGTTAAGTTTTGTCTCGGGGTCCTCTTCAGAGAAAACTTTTCGGAAACTTTTGACCTTTTATTCTCTTGTGACCAACGCCACAGGTCTGCTAAGCTTCCTGCCTTCCTCTCACTGTAGAATTTCTCCAAGAATTTCGTTTACTGCTGCGGTGTTTTTAGACGTTTTTTGAGATACAGAAGAATAGAGGATTATATTTCGATATTGCTATACCGGCTTGCAAAAGAAACATTACCATTCTGTTTTATCATGGTTCGCATCGGGTAATTATTGTCATCATTTTTACAGCGAGAGAGAGAGAGAGAGAGAGAGAGAGAGAGAGAGAGAGAGAGGGAGAGGGAGAGAACGAGAGAAAGAGAGAGAGAGAGGAACAAAGTGAACAACCTCATAAACCTTTTCAGGGTTTATTTCCTCTTTATGTTCAGTAGGTAAGCTGAACAATAAAACTAACGAACAATAGACATTGAAAGGCCATATACCTGCTAAACATTCGAAGGAAATTTCCCACAACCTTTTTAAATATGAAATTGAAAAGCTGACATCCTACAAAGCCATGCAAGTCAAGACCTCTTGATTACTTTTCATGAGAAAGGTCAACAAAAGTGCGGGTATCAAGAACTTTTATATGGACATCGTCGGAATTTCAGTGACCACTATTAACTTTTCTTATCTGCAAGGTTATTTATTGGGATGAGACAGAGAATCTTGATTAACCCTTCATATCTACAAAAGAAGAAGGAACAGAGATTCTTGATTGATTAACTTTTCATATCTGTATAAGGGTGCTTATTAAGATGGAGCGCACATTCTTGATTAATCTGTTATAATCATAAAGGTTATTTATTAGAATGGAAGAGATATTCTTCATTAGCCTTTCATATTTACAATGTTATCTATTGAGATGGACCAGAGACACGTGATTAATCTATCATATCTATAAGGTTACTTAATAGGATGTGACAGACATTCTTGATTAATCTGTCACATCTAAAAGGTTATTTTTATTAGGATGGAAGAGACATTCTTGGTTATTCTGTCATATCTAAAAGGTTATTTATCATGATGGAAGAGACATTCTTGATTTATCTGTCATATCTAGTATAAGGTTACTTATTAGGATGAGACAGACATTCTTGATTAATCTAACATATATAAAAGGTTACTTATTATGATGGAAGAGACATTCTTGATTAATCTGTCATATATAAAAGGTTATTTATTAGGATGGAAGAGGCATTCTTGATTAGCCTGTCATATCTACAAGGCTGTTCAGTAGGAGGAGGCATACGAATCAGAAAACAGTCTTCAAAATGCACCCCCAGCTCTTCCGAGCAAGAAACAAACAACTTTGAACTCTGGTATAAATTTGATGCGGTTCTGTGATTAAATCGTAATTACGAAAAGGGTGAAGGCAGCAATTACGCCGAAGGTCAGAGCGATCTTTGCCAGGGGTATCAGGTCGGACGAGAATAACCCAGGTTGTTCACCCGCGATAACAACCGAGGAAACATAACCATCGAAGATTATTTTTTTTTCTTAAGAGTTGTGGAATATCTTTGGTTTAAATCACTAGATGTTTTCGCTGTCATATTGGACTTAAATTTAGAGTTGCTTTTTTTAATTACATGAAAAAAAAGTCTGTTTGTTATTATTCATAAACGCAAAAAGGAAAAAGCAGAAATTTTTCAATCTGCTAAGCAGAAATTTTTCAATCTGCTTAAAACAATATTATAGTAAATCGCAACAAAGCGCTTTTTTACAGAAACATACAGTAAATCAAGATTTAACACACACATGAATGGACTCATTTTATCCTTATCAGTTATATTTTAAATATAGGGTTTTTAATTCCCTTGTAAAATTTCAGCCCTTTACTTCTTAAGTTTTCAAACGTCAGGTACTTGACTGAACCCATCTGACTGTTGTAGGTTCCGTGCGAATAATTTGTAGCAGAGTAACGTCGATTTTTGCCAGTCGTATTTTTAGGCTTTCATACGACTGGCTCGATCATACGGGCTGCCCTAGAGCAAGAGAACATGATGGCACATAGCTGCCTTAGTCTAAAACGAACGATTATCTTATTCTTTAACGAGATTTTGAGTCTTTCGTAGATCGTGACCCCAAGGGTTTTAATCTGGTGTTTAGTAAAAGCCTGTGGGGATGATCTTAAACACACACACACACACACAAAGACTGTAAATACCAAAAAGATAATGACACCAAAGCAATATTAGTCTTAGATAACGACGCCAGAACTTTGCTGAGGGTCACTATCTAGGAAAGGTGCTAAACACCTATACTTCGCATTAGCAGATAAAATTCGAGTCTAGTAATTTTACATATCCAAATCATTGTTGCTCTCTTTTGCGGGTACTCGCTCGCCAACGCCTCCTGGATTCATCAATACAAAATGCTCCGACATTCTTCTTGTGTTACTCTTACGTCACTTCCTGTCTTTTCTTCTTCTTGTTCTTCTTCTTCTTCTTCTCGACAGACCCTCTCTAGGACCGTCCCCACCTTCCACAACCAACACCACCTATCGCTCTATACCTACGCGTTTGTGTGTGTATGTGCGAGCATCATGTGAGTACATGTATGTGTGTGTGTGTGTGTGTGTGAAAAAGAGAGAGAGAGACATTGTGTACTCCTTCGTCCCGGCTTTGTTTGAATATACTCCGGGATTAAAAGGAATGCTCTTTTGGTACCCTCAACCCGCAAAAGAACGCAGCGTTCTCCAGGTTACCACAATACAATTTTCTTTTCTAATGTTGCTGCTTTTACGCTCGACACTGAATTATTATGATTTTCAGCGTCGGGCAATATGTATATATATATATATATATATATATATATATATATATATATAATATATATAGAAGATAGATACTATATATATATATATATGATATATACATATATATGGTATATATATACTATATATATATATTAGATATATATATATATATATTATATATATATATATATATATATATATTTTGATATATATATATATGTATATATATAAGTATATATATATATGTATATATAATATATCGATATATATATATATATATATATATATATATATCTATATATATATATATATATGGTATATATATATAAATGATATAGATATATATATATATATATATATATATATATATATATATATGTATGTATATATATATATATAGAATATATATATATATATATATATATGTTATTTATATATATGTACGTATATATATCCTAAGAGCTTATATATAGATATATATAATAGATATATATATATATTATAGATATGTATATATATGTATATATTATATATATATATAAGACTATATATATATAGATATATATATATAATATTTATATCTATATACATATGTATGTATATATATATATATATAATATATATATATATATATATATGTATATATATATATATATATATATATATATATATATATATATATAATGTGTATATATATGTACTATATATATATATATATATATATATATATATATATATAATATATAGGTGTGTGTGTGTATATATATGTGTGTATATATATATATGTGTGTGTATAAATATGTATATGTATATATAATGTATATGTTTATATATATATAGTATATAGTATATACATATATGTATATATATATATGAAAGTAAATTTATTAAATAAGATTATTGAATAAAGATGTCTAACCCGGATGAAAGGAAATATATATATAAGATATATATATATATATATATATATATATATATAATATATATATATATATATAATATATATATATATATATATATATATATATATATATATATATGATAAAGAAGATCAAGGGCAGGAACACGAAGAGATTCACATTATCCTTTAATCCTACGTTTCGTGACAACATCGCCACATCTTCAGGGATTTTTCTACAAAATAAAGTATAAAATGTTAACATAAAATAAGAGCTGATCACAAGATCCAATAGTTGAAAAGTAAAAACAGTTTAATGGTAAAAATTACAACTCTCATACTTAAATTACATGCGCACTTGATTAAAACAGACCAGAAATACCAAACAACTTACAAATGACGAGAAGAATATTTAAAAATTAAAGCTAAATTACACAAAGATAAAAGTAATAACAAATATCATAAAAAGTAAAAGTCATATATTCAAAAACAAAAACCAGCAAAAAGCCACGCTCAACACCTAACCGCCACCTTTCAGCATCAAAGATAAAAACACACTAAAAGTAAACAACGTCAAGAGGCACAAGGAATGACAGAATAATTAGGCTAAAAACAATGGGACAGCAGAGGAATGGTTGTTTAAAGTTGGAACTCGTAGTTTGATGTTCAGAGTTTCCAAAATCAACAGTTCGTTGGGTTCCCCTTGTTTGGCCAATAATTTTAAATCTTCTATTTGGACTGTAGCTTTACATTTAAAAGTGTGCTTCCTTATATAAGATGTTTCAGGGTTAGATAATTTACACCCAGTTCTGTAACTAACGCCCCGATGGGAATCGGCCCTGACCCTGAGAAGACGTCGGGTAGATCCAACATATTTTCCCAGATTACATCTGGGACAAGTGTATTCATAAACGACACCCGACGTCATCAAAGGGCAGAGCCGATCTTTAAACATGAAGAGCGAGCCAATGGTCTTGGGATTTTTAGGTATAAGTTTTAGATTTACGGCTCCAAAATATCTGTGCACAATCTTGGTAAACTCGTTACGAAAATTATCATTTAACAGATACGGGAAACTGGCATAAAGAGGGAGCTTGGGGACCTTAAAACTAATAGGCTGTTCAGAAACCCTTTTATTGAGTAATTTATTTAAAATTCTATAAAAGATCTTAGAAGGAAAGCAATTATTAGAGAAGTAACTGGAGGAGAAAAGTAATTTCATTGTGGAAGAGAGACCAGGTAGAGGTAAGAGACAGAGCACGATAAAGTAAGGTATATATCGAGTTGAGTTTGAAATTGAGAAAACAGAAACTATAGAAGTTGGAACCGAGCCCGGTAAATGTTTTCTTTCTGAAAATTGAGGTACTAAAACTTTCGTTTTCCTTGGAGACCAAAATATCTAGGAAGGCTAATTTAGAATTATGTTCTTTTTCCATTGTAAAATTAATATTATTATGGTAATTATTAGCAAAATCTAGGAACCTGTCAGCATCGAATTCATGCTTGAACAAGATAAAAGTGTCGTCCACGTAGCGTGAGTAAAACAAAGGGCGGAAGGCCAGGGGGCATTCGTCCAAAATGCGCTCCTCCAGGGAGCACATGAATATATTCGCAAAGGTAGGATCAAGAGGAGACCCCATGGCCATCCCCTCAATTTGTTTAAAAAGCTGTCCATTAAAAACAAATGCCGTGTCCAGCACGGCCAATTCTAAAAGAGCTTTAAAATTCGAATAACTAAAATTACAGTAAACAGACTCAAACTACGAGTTCCAACTTTAAACAACCATTCCTCTGCTGTCCCATTGTTTTTAGCCTAATTATTCTGTCATTCCTTGTGCCTCTTGACGTTGTTTACTTTTAGTGTGTTTTTATCTTTGATGCTGAAAGGTTGGTTAGGTGTTGAGCTGTTTTTGGCTGTGGTTTTGTGAATATATGACTTTTACTTTTTATGATATTTGTTATTACTTTTATCTTTGTGTAATTTAGCTTTAATTTTTAAATATTATTCTCGTTATTTGTAAGTTGTTTGGTATTTCTGGTCTGTTTTAATCAAGTGTGCATGTAATTTAAGTATGAGAGTTGTAATTTTACCATTAAACTGTTTTTACTTTTCAACTATTGGATCTTGTGATCAGCTCTTATTTTATGTTAACATTTTATACTTTATTTTGTAGAAAAATCCCTGAAGATGTGGCGATGTTGTCACGAAACGTAGGATTAAAGGATAATGTGAATCTCTTCGTGTTCCTGCCCTTGATCTTCTTTAACATGTGAATAAACGCCCTGTACGTCTGGACTGTGTTGTATATATATATATATATATATATAGTATATATATATATATATATATATATATATATATATATATATATATGAAAGTAAATTTATTAAATTAAGATTTACTGAATAAAGATGTCTAACTCGGGTGAAACGTAAAATCATGTGTGACGATGGAGGTGAAAAAAAAAAAAAAAAAAGATTCTTCAGTTGTAGTTGATGCATTCCACATCTGTCTCCGAATTAAGGGATTATCACTGTTGCATTTAAGTATTAAATTATACACAATTCATCGGGTATTCTTCCTAATTAACCTTTATAAAATGAAGATTAAAGAAAATATGCTTTTGTCATTGAATTTCACTTCTGAGGGGAAAGAAATCTTGCTTTTAGAATAAGAGATTTGGCAGTTGTTATTGCAGCAATAGTATTCTGCATTTAAAAGGCAATGTCCTATAAAATAAAATACAAGTGCGGAAGAAATGTTTTATCAGAGAAACTCCTTCAAGACAATTTTTACTGGGCACGAAAATGTCTCAAGATGGGATACGCGCTTTTGTGGTGGAAAAGCCGTTTGGTAAATGGATATTGGTTCAATCAGATAATTGCCAATCCTTAAGGGAATAACCCACCGCTGTTCTTCAATATCACACACACACACATACATATATATATATATATATATATATATATATATATATAATATATATATATATGATATATATATATAAACTATAATTTTATATATATATACACATCGTATGATATATGTGTACATATTCATACAGATATATACATACATACGTACATACACACACAAACAGATACGCGCGCGTGTATCTAAGTAAATACCAATATCCAAACACACAGCACGCGAAAGTCGACCGTCCATACACCTCCGATAAGGCAATAAATTGAACAAACTCGATTCAAGGCATTTCCAGAAGGGGAGGGGTCGCTAATAAGCTCCCGAATATTCAGGCAGACGACTGGACTAATACCGGATAGAGGAGGAAGTTCAGAAAGGGGGAAAGAGAACGAGGCAGCGCCCTTCGGGCCATTGAAGGAACAAAGCCTCTCTCTCCATCGACAGAGAGAGAGATAGAATCGACCAGCATCTAAGACCTAATGACAGAGCTTAGAAGACTAGACTGTCCATCGACGGTCGATGAATATTATTGTATGTGAATAACTGATCCATTGACGGGGGACCGTAGGTGAATGCAGTTGCAGATGGAAGATGGATTGCACATAGTTTGGTTATAACAACTGCTTTTGTAGATGAATGTTTGATGAGTCCATGTAAAAGATATGGAAGTCTGAAAGGTTATAGCCACAGAAATATTTAATATTTCTCCCATACAGTCAGTAGTTCCAGATATTCATACACACATACACTTTAACCAGAGACCTGCGGTGCGCTATGAGTGGTGTGTATATGTTCACAATTTAAAAAAAAATATTTTTAGAACACTTCCTGAAATATTTACCATTTGTCGGAGATTCTACCACTGAAGGCCATGAATAAGAAAGTAAATTGCTGGAGCATGTTTCATTAGATGAGGAAATTGGTGGAAATGCTTTAATTTTATATATATATATTTCTAGGTAAGCGGTCGAGTAGTCAGTGGCATAACAAAGTATAGATGTCAAGGCAGCACATTCTTTTATTCAGATTGTTAGTTTTCCAACATTGAATTTCACATGAAGCTTAATTAATGTGTACAAATCTTTTCAGATTGACGGCCATTAATTTCTTTTTTTCTAAATTCGTAAGATTACGGTACCATTTTAACACTCCGCAGTATTATTTATAATTCTCCTAGGAATCAAAGGGTCGGAAGTTTTGTCTCTTCATGGCGTGATTCTTAGAACTGGATGACGTTTACATGAGCAACGATTACACAGAACTAAGTTCTTATTCAAGTATTTTCAACAGTTGGAAAAGTGGCTATAAACGAAATCTACGTAGATGATTTTACTTTATATATTTATTATATATATATATATATATATATATATATATATATATATATATATATATATATATATATATGTGTGTATGTTGTGTGTGTGTGTGTGTGTATACACATATACATACATACATGCATACATACATACATTATTATATATATATATTATATTAATATTTATACTATATATAATATTATATAATATAGTAATTATTAATTATAGGCTATATACATATTATTAGTACGTATATAATATAGTATAATATAATAATATGTATAACATATATATATATAGTTTAACATAGTATGTATATATATAATATATATAATATATAATTATTAATATATGATAATACGCGTGTGTAATTTGTGTGGTATTGAGGGACATACACGCACACACATCATAAATAATCTTTCAAAGCCATGCAGAATAATGTTAAAATGAAGAAACTGTGGTGAATTTCAACTGCTGGTCGAGCAGTGAGGCCAAAAAATCTTCGGTGTACTTGGCAGGCCGGATAATAATTATTCAAGACGATCATTAACATATACATTGAGCTGTCAGGGAGGAATATTATGGCCTGTTTGACGTCGCTCATTTTGCAGACTACTGAATTTATTTTCTAGTGAATACGTAATGGAGAGCAAAGGGGGTCAAACGGTCGTAAAACAGAGGAGCGAGAGAAAACGCAAGTTCTGGAATGATGTGATATCAGAGAGGGATGGAAGATGTGTGTGTGTGTTTTTGTTTTTTTTTTTTTTTTTTTTTTTTGAAAGGTATTTTATCCATAGAAATTTTATGATGGAACGCTTAAAAAAAATTATTTTGACACCATTTGATGAATGCAGAGAATTTGATGATAATGGTAATGAAAAGAATTGAAACCCTAGATGATGATTCCTTAGGAAAAGTTGACTAAAAAGGAAAACTAAGTTTATCCATCTTTCGAGTTGGCCAAAAGTTACAGAAGGTGGCCTGAGTTGTTGAATACAGCGTTCAAAAATAGTACAGCGTAGCTTGAGAAACAAGAAACAAAAGCTAGTTGAGAACCCCGTTATACATGATTTATGATCTAGGTACTCTATAAGGACATGAAAAAAATTGTATGCACGATAAAATACTTGATCGGATCCTGATTCTGCGAATCAATTTTCCTTTTTTTATTATGAAGCACTCAATATATGAAAAGATATTGAAAATATGAGGGAAAGTTAATTGTTGTTTACCAGGGCCTGGTAAACATTTTTGATAAAATTCATATGAATGCAATTTCCCTGTTGCAGATTTTGAGTAACCATGTTGGGGGTAAAATCGTCACCTACCGGGTTGGAGATAAGTTTGTGTGTGCTTGCGTATGTGTGTGTGTGTGAATCGATTACCTTTTTGAAGGTTCAAGCAAGAAACAAAATGTCCCGCGTCCTGAACCCGAAATAAGACTGAAACCTACTGAGGATAATGAGCCTGTTCAATCGTTCATGCCACGGAACTTTTGTCAGCCGTCCCAAAAACATTAACTAATTAATCCTGAACCAGAAAAAATAAACGTTACAAAACTGAATACTGTCCTAACAAAAACTTCGTCTGGGTACAAATCACTTTTCATTTAAGTCTCGTTGTATTTTTTTTGCTTGAATTCAGTATTCCTCCTCCCCCTCTCCTCCTCTCCTTCCGTCCCTCTCTAGTCCTCCGCCTCTCCTCCTATCCTTCCTCCCCTCCTTCCTTCCTCCTATTGCCTTTTATATACCATTTCCTCCTCCGCCTCCTCCTCCAAAAAAAAGATAATTGCAATTACCGCCGGAGAAAATCAGGCAGGGGCAATCAGGAATCAAGAGCGTGACAAATACAATCGCCTTCGTATTTCTTGGGAACGTCGTTGTCAAACACTTCAACAGCGGGGAAGAGGACCTCGTCGAAAAATGAAACAAAGTCGTCCCGTGGAGAGGAAAAATGCAGAGAGGGAGGGAGGGAGGGAGGGAGGGAGGAGGAGGACAGTCAGTCAGTTACTTTTGATGAGGTGATGTCTATTTAGCGAAAGTGATTTCAGTCCGAGTTCAGGCAGGCCGGGTTATATAAGTGGGAATGTTGGGGTGAGGGTGAATGGTTTATAATATCTTTGAAGCTTACGGGATGTTGTTCTTTGTGACATTTCTAGATGTATATAAATGCATGTATATATATATATATTATATATATATATATATATATATATACATTAGCTGAAGCCCCTAGAAAAGTTAGAAATGAAAAGACAGAGTGACAAAGTGCTTTCGTATATTTAACACATCTTTGTGCCCCGAAGATATGTCTTCTCATTTTCAACTTTCCCAGTGGCTTCAGATATATATATGATATATATATATATATATATATATATATATATATATATATATATATATATATATATATATTCAACAGGCGGAGGTTTCTCTAAACCCAACTATTCAAAAACCAACTATACAATGAAGGCAGGGGAAGCACACCAACAGGTCAAGGAACTCATATTTATTAAGTTGCAACGTTTACAAACTGGCAAAATATCTAGTTCTCATGCTTGCCCCCTTGGCTGATAATTCTTATAACCTAAAGAATTCACACGAGTTCAAAAATTCCATTCTTGCTCAGGACTCGGACCTTATTATGGTAAACTATGACGTAGAGTCTCTATTTACAAATGTAACCTGTACAACAGACCATTGATATTATTTTAAGTAAGCTTTTTCCTACGGATGAGTCTCTTTTTAACGGGTTCTGTAAGACCGATTTTAGGAAACTTTTAGATCTGGCGGTGCGGGACGCCGTTTTTGTTTTTAATGGTTGTTCTTACTCGCAAATTGATGGTAGGGCTATGGGCTCTCCTCTTGGACCCATCTTTGCCGGTATCTTCATGTTGACGACACGTTTGCACTCTTTAGAAGTCGGTTTGACGCCGAGAGGTTTTTAACTTTCACTCATTTCACCCTAACATCATCACCATTGAACACGAAACCAACAATCAGTTGCCTTTTTTTAGATATTTTAATTACACGCTCCTCTCATGGCTTCTCAACTTCCGTTTTTAGAAAAAAGACATTCACTGGTCTTGGTACAAATTTTTATAGTTTTTGTTCTCTTGATTTTAAGATTAATGCCTTATTAACCATGCTTCACCGAGCCTTTGCTTTGTCTTCCAGTTGGCAAGCTTTTCACAATGAAGTCACGTTCTTGCAAAAATATTTTAACAGAAACTGCTTTCCCACCAATTTGTTCTTTAAGCATATCCCCAAATTTTCGAATAATATTTTTGTTCCACGTCATCCTACACTTCACGTTCCTAAATTACCGTTCTATGCCAGCCTTCCTTTTATTCACAATACAACTTTTTATAAGGAACTTCACGCTTTAATATCCCTGCCATGAAAATCAAAATTATACCCACAAACCCACTGAATATCGGTAGCCTTTTCAGCTTCAAGGACCGTTTGGATCCATTGATGACCTCATGTGTTATTTACAAATTTACTTGTCCTCGAGTGTAATCGAGGGAACCTATATTGGATCAGACACATAGGTTACTTAAGGTCCGAATTGACAGTCATAGAGCTGTCAGCTATAGAACTGGCACTAAGCTTTCGAATCCCGAATTTTCCAACATAGGGGATCATACCGATAAATGTAGGTATTGTATTCAGTGCAAGGACTTTAAGGTTTTGAGCAGATCTTCCAATCACAAGGTTTTAACATTTAATGAATCTTTGTTTATTAAAAAACTGGTCCCTTCACTGAACACCCATGCCACGTCTACACCTCTTTACCTCTCGTGAACTGTTTACGTTTTTTGGTAGTCCTTCCTCTGTCTTCGCACTCGACGGTTGGTCCTTATTTGTATTTTTAACTGTGATTGTTTTATTGTACCTTACATTGTGTATTTTGATATTGTAGTTTAATTTTATTGTACTAATTAGATATTGTTACTTTTTAGCTTGAAAATGAGGCCTGCTGTTTGGCTTCGAAACGTTGCAACTTAATAAATAGGAGATCCTTGCTGTTGTTGGTGGGCTTCCCTGCCTTCATTGTATATATATATATATATATATATATATATATATATATATATATATATATATATATATATATATATATGTATATGCTTTAAAAAATCACAGTAGATGCACGTGATTTCATTGAATAAGCGATAATACTGCAGGAAAATGATAGTCAGGAATCGTAGCGCTTTCCGTCTTTATCTACAACTTCATAATGAAAAAAAGTTGTAGATAAATAAAATAAGGAACAAAATTAATACATTCAGTTTTTTTGCATGTTTTAGACTGTACGGATATTTGTAGTTTCTGTTAAGGTTAAATCTATGTTTAGGTTTGTGACCGTGTGATATCCGGTATCCTGGATTATCTCTTTAATTTTTACTTTTTTTGGAACAATTAACCATCTAGTATTCTTGATCTTGTTGTTTACCTGATAAAATTTCTCTCCAACTGTATTTCATTCGTTCCTTGACAATGTCTTAATAAAGACGAAAGCGCTTGGATTTCTGACTGTCATTTTCCTGTGGTATTTCGCTTATATATACGTATATATACTATATATAATATATATATATCTTATTAATATATATATTATATAGATATATATATATAATTATACTTATTCTCCACGTTCCTCCCTCAGTAGATCTTACCAATAAGAGTTTTTAGGCAACTAGTGCCTCTTTTATTTTCTTTAGATATGGTTGGCTTAAAAAAAAGAAAGAGGAAAAAACCCCAAAAAAACACCCAAAAAAAACAAAAAAAGAACACCCAAGGAAAACAAACAAAACAAAAAACCAGAAACAACAATGAAAAACAAAAAAACAAAACAACCCACACCGACAAAAAAAATAAAAAAACGAACTAATCTCACTGGTATGCTGGACGTAAAGTAAGAAAATGTTCTAAATTTTCATTTTGTTCATTCTTCCACAGCATAGAAACATTTTGTATGCTTCTGCCTTTTATCCTATTGTTTTCCATCATTTATTCCTAGTGTACCTAGTCTGGCCCTACTGATCACCATGCTTTTTCAGTGTTGTCATACCAGGTTTCTTCTCATATGTTTTCTTTATATTTTCTGTAGATTCTTGATATTGACTTTTCATTCATTTCTTTCTGCCATGCTTTTCTGTCCCAGTTGTTTATTATTTCTCTTAACTGTTTGTCTTAAACTGTTTAGTTCTTTCATATATTCTTTTACTTGCATTATCCAGGGTTTTATTTTTTTTTTATATTGATCCATGGTTATCTCATATAGGAGCCTATTTCCACCACTCTTCAATGTATGTTTCAGGTAGAATAGTTTATTCTTCATATCTCTTGAGTGGCAGGAAGAGGCCCCTATTTCAGATCTTAACGCACAACTTGCTGTGTAACTTGGCGCTTTCAAAATTGTTCTATATACTTGACCTCTATCTTCTGAAATTCATTTATATTTTTCTTGTCAAGTTTCATGACTTCCATGGCATACATGAAGGATGGCATTGCTATTCCTTTCCAATACAATTTTCCTATTTTTACTCTGCTACAGCTTTTCTTGATGACTGCATTCGCTATATTTCCCATCTGCTTTGCTTTAACTTGGGCCCTTTTTATCTGTTCTCTGAAGCAGTCTTTCATGTTGTTGATTGTCACCCCTAGGTATTTAATCTGCTTAACTATTTTTATTCCTTCTATGTGCTCCATATTTTCCACATCATCAATACTATACCAGTCGTTGTATATTAGTATGTTACTCTTGTCCTTGTTTATGTTTAGGCCACATTCACTCGCTATTTCCATAAGGGTTTTTATTGCTTTTGTTATTTCTTCAAGTGTGTGTCCTGGTATTAATCCATCATCTGCATATAATAGTGCCACTATCCTTATAACTTCATTTCTAAAACCTTCTGTTGTATTTTCTAGTTTTTCTATTATCAGGTACGTTATTAGTAGAAAGAATATGGTTGAGCCATTGCATCCCTGTCTTATTCCATTAGTTACATTTAGCTCTTTTTGTTCTATATTTTGAAGGCACAGGCTTGTTACATCATTTATAGATATCTTTGCAACTGCATTTATTATTTCTGCATGCAGCTTATATTTCATTATGACCTCAATGAGATTTTTTCTATTAACTGAATCAAATGCTTTTTGGAAGTCTGTTGATACAACAAATAATGGGTCCTTTTTTCTGTACGTTTCTTGTATGCAGTATTGTAAAATATATAAACTATCGATTCCCCTCCTTTGTGCGCTAAAGCCTGATTGCAGTTCATTCATTTTTCCTGTATTTCTAATATGCTTTTCTATTTTTCCTATATTTCTAATATGCTTTTCTATTTTGTTTTTCAGGACCCTCATGAAAATTTTATATGATACATTTGTTAGAGCAATTGGCCTAAGATCTTTGACTGTGGGGTATTGTTTCTCGGTGTAAGTGTTGTTTTTTACTTAAACCAGCTTCTCTGCGTTTTCCTGCCATTCAGTATGCTGTTTAAACACTCTGCCAATTCTTTTTGAAGGTTGGTACTTTGTAAGAGTAGTTCCGTCTGGCCCTGGTGCTTTATTTGCCTTCATTTTCTCGAGTTGATTTTTTACATCTTCTGTTATGTTGATTTCTTCCATGAGTTTAATTTCTGTCTCTGTTAGGTCATACACTCCATGCATGTGTTCTCTTAAAGATGTCTGGTATTTCATCTGCTGTCCTAATCTTTTCACTATTTCTTCCATGTCATGTGTCTGTTTTTATACTTGTTCTCTCTCTTGCTTTCATTCCATATCTCTCCTATTTTGTTTTCTTCTTTTTGGTATATCGTTTCCCAGAATTTTACCAGCTCTTTCCCTAAGGTTTCTTCCTTCATCTTTTGCTTATTTTCGTCGTAAATCCTTCTCCATTCTTTTTCTGATGTGGTCTTTCCGCTCAGCATGTCTATATATTCCCAGATTTTCCTGTGTCGGTTTTTATCATTCATTATCTCATTTCTAACCTTTTCTTCACATTCTTCATATGCTTTCTTTATTATTATTTGTACTTTTTTATTTTGTTTAAGATATGCTTCTTCATAGTATCTCTTTTTTTCTATTCTTGTGGCTTGCCTTTTTAATTTGTTATATATCCCTCTTTGGCTTATTTCTTTCTTTATTTCTTTAGTGACCCATACTGGTTTTTTTTCTTCTTCCTTTCCTTTCTTTAACCTTCTTTTGATTATCTTCTCTAGGTTATTTTCTTTTGCTTCACTCATTGTTTCTTCCAACAGGGTTAGATCTCCTTTTCTGTCTTGTTGGCTTAATTTACATTCTATATATTCTTGGTGGACTCTTCTGTAACTTTCAGATATTTGATTTCTTTTGTTTTATTTCTGAATGTTTTCCTAACTTTAGTGTTCATTCTGAATTGGACCTTTAAGAGGTGAGATGGTCTGATAGGTCATATTCATATTTTCCCTCATCTATCCCTATACATCCATAGTTTTTATACATATTTTGGTTGACTAGGTCAAAGTCTATAGTGCTGTTCTGATCTCCTCTGCTCCAGCTTATCTCTCCTTTGCAGTTGGGATCTACATATCTTCTTGTCTTACATACATCCAGTAGTAGTACTGTAGTAACCTTTGAAATGGCCAAGAGCAACAACATCTTTAGCATTTCCGTAACAAAATTAAAGCAACAAAATAGATATTGAACGGCGCTTTCACGTAAATTTTCACAATCAATAATATACTACAGAATAATAAATTTTGGTATAAATGATACAAAAGATTTCACTAAACAACAGTGATAGAATCTTCTGGCGATGAAACAAAGAAAACGTCGGCTTGCCTAATTTCGAAAGGGGAACTCAAGTAGACTGATACTTTCCCTGCCAGCCAATCAATCAGACAACGAAAACGGGAATTTCTGTGTCAACAGTAAACAAAGATAACGTGTAAATCTCATGGTCCCTTTAACGCCTCGCAGATTTAGCTTGACGTTCCGTATCGGAAAAACCTTTTACCGTCAATGACACGGATATCCGAGACTCGGGAGGCGATTGGCTTCGTTTGCATTACATCCACCTGCGAAACAAAGCTATTTCGGCCCTGCGATGTCGTGTAACTTGATACTTTCATATTCGCTTCCGTACGTGTATAGATAGATATATACTAATATATATATATATATATAGGGTATTACCTATATAGTATATATATATCATATATATATAGATATATGTATATATATATAGATATATATATATATATATATATATATATATATACTTATATGTCACTAAATAGCGCGTGACAATATATATAGCCAAGGCCAAAGGAAAATAAAAGGAGTACCGAGCGCTTTCGTGTTATTTCAACACATTTTCGAATGTGTTGAAATAACACGAAAGCGCTCGGTACTCCTTTTATTTTTCCTGTGGCCTTGGCTATATATATATATATTATATATATATATATATATATATATATATATATATATATATATATATATGTGTGTGTGTGTGTGTGTGTGTGTGTGTGTTCACCTGTGAAAAAAGCAAAAGAGGAGGTAATGCAGAATGAGAAGTACTTGGAAGTAACTGATTCCGTGTTGGCTGACGCAAGTGTCGACGTCAATAACCAGCAACAGTATCGCCTCACTCAGTGGCGTGATCGGTATGGTCTTGGCCTGTCACCTCGGTGGCAGCGAGTTCGATTCTCGGGCATTCCACTGAGGGGTTAGAGATTGTCTATTTCTGGTGATAGAAGCTTCAATCTCGACGTGGTTCGGATGTCACGTAAAAGTCGTTGGTCCCGTTGCTGAATAACCACTGGTTTCATGCAATGTAAAAACACGATACAAATAAACGAATAACCGGACACTTTCAATGACGTCACCAACTTATCCACATCACTCACAGCTTCACGTCAGTTATTCCCTCACAACTTCCTGTATCCTCACCAACAACATTTCCCGCCCTTCTCGGGTGCTCCCACAACCAGAGTCATTCCGAAGCCCGCCAGCCAAGGTCTCTCTACTACAGCCACGAATTACAGTGAGGGGTAAAGCGGAGGATATTTGCATTTAGATGATGTTTTAGCATTTACTTCAGCTCCCTCCCTCAGATTTGCCGTGGGAAACGGCGTCCCGCTCATGAATGATAAGCAATTCTATTCGCGTATTTTTCCATCATGAACGTCGTGGGATTGGTGACGGTCTGAACAGGAGGTTTCGATGGATAGGTTATGATATCTTTTAAAAGTATTGACCGTGTTAGTGATGGTATCTTATTATTTTATTGACCGTGTTAGTGATGGTATCCTATTATTTTACACACACACATATATATATATAATAACCAATATATATATATATATATATATATCTATATATATCCCTATAATATCTATATATATATATATGTTTAAAAATTTACAGTAGTTGCAAGCAAATACTACAGCGGGAAAAATGACAGGCAGACAGACAGTTACCAAGCACTGTTCGCCCCGTTATTCAGGCGAAAGCGCTTGGCATAGACTTTCTGCCTGTCATTTGCCTGTAGTATTTGCTTGCATATATATATATATATAATATATACTATATATATATATATAATATATAATATATATATAATATTTTAAATACAAAAAACAGACAGTATACAACAAACATGACTGAACCAAAAATATAACCTTTATGGCGGCTTCAACAAGAAACGTACTTTCAAGGTAAATCTCGTTCCAAAAGGACCACAATACACCAACTCCTAAGACGGTAACCCAAAACGAATAAGGTACAGACAGACAGACTGACACGTCTTGAACGCTGGGCATTAGAATCTGAAAGGAAAGGTTTTTTTTCCCCTTTTAGACGTCACCCCCGCCCCCCGTTTCCGGCTTCCAGGGTTCCAGGAAACATGTCCCCATTTCCATATGCTCTCTGTCTGCAAAGTTGGACGCTAATGTCTACAGAAAGGTCCGGAGAAGTTACTCGAGCTACAAGGCTTGATAAATGTTGACGTGAACGACTTGCCACACATCCAAAATTATTCGTCGGAAAACAAAATCGAAGGTCGCCCGGAGTTCGTATACGATGTCTCCTTGGGACAGCAGTCCTTTCCTCTTCTTTCAAGGGACAAAATAGACATTAGCATGACTGTGATTTTCTCCACAATCATTGTTCCCAAAAGCTTGATGAGGAGAGTGAGTGATGGGTGCCTCCTATTTCAGGATTTCAAGTTTCTTAAAGTTGGGCTTTCATTTTCTCATTTTCTGTTCGTATGGCGAATTTCTACCATTCAGAATGTACAGGTAGTTTTACTACCCAGTGGGAAAATATTTGTCTTCACGGAAACTTTGAGGTGTATACTATATATATATATATATATATATATATATATATATATATATATATATATATATATACATATATATATATATATAATATATATATATATATATATATATATAATATATACATATGTGTGTGTGTGTAATATTGTGTTTTTTCACGTGAATTCATTGAGGCCTTATGCATCCTGTGGGTGCCAGAGGATTAAGTAAGTAACATTAAGTGTGAAACAGTATTTATATTTGAAAATCTTGCAAACGTTTACTAAGCATATAAACTCCTTGTAACCTTGCTCCGTAAATATGAAAGGTAAGCGCTTGAATTTGTGTCCGACCGTCTCTTATTGTTATATTTTGTTCATAAATGTAGAAGGGAATTCATTCTTTATATTATGCGGAAGGAGAACAATGAATAAATGAGCAATTCCCAAAATAAGAAATACAAACCTTGACATAAATTGTTCACAATATCCACAAAGCACCAGATAGCTACTCGCCCGAACATTAAGCTCCATTTTGCCACTTGAGACACCACTCTGGGAAATGAGGCTTCGTGAGGAAATGAGGTAAGGATCATCACTTTCCTCAGGGAGTTAGCCTTAATAAAATGCTGGGAAATGTATCTGTTTAATTCTACTAACGTCTTGAATGCCATTAACTGAATTGATTGTGGATTGCTAGAGGGAAACAGACTCTGGTTCGAGAAATATTTGCAATTTGTCGATTTCCCGTTTCCTCTCTCTCTCCCTTTGTCTTTTGAACGTGAAATATAACTTAAGACGTTAAGCATTACTTCTTTTAAAATTACATCATTCTTTTGATGTTGACTCTACAACAGTGTTATCTTTTAGTTCCACATTTCAGTTAATAACAATTAGTAAAAGAATTTTAATTCGTGATCTTCAAAACAAACACGAAAGATTTCTAGACTCTCTCTCTCTCTCTCTCTCTCTCTCTCTCTCTCTCTCTCTCTCTCTCTCTCTCTCTCTCTCTCCTGTGAAATCGACGTCTCTCCTTCATCGTGGGCCTAAAATTTACTCTACAACAGTGTCTCCTTTTTCTTCTTCTAGTTCCACACTTTAGTTAATAACAGTTAGTAAAAGAATAGTAATCAATGATCTTTAAAACAAGCACGATCTCTCTCTCTCTCTCTCTCTCTCTGAGATCGACATCTCTCCATCGTGGGCCTGAAAGATTCAGGAAGAAACCCCGCGTCTTCTTTCCGTTTTCATTTT
>NC_061096.1:65297219-65309719 GCF_015104395.2 Macrobrachium nipponense
GGCTCTTTGAGAAAAGATAGTATTTAATATTTTACTGTGCACTAATCTGTGCTGAAAACGATCATTTATACTGTCCAGTTATTTCCCAGAAAGTAGAATCCTTGCAATGATTTTTTGGAGACAGTTAGGAAGCTTCAGAGAGGCAGAGGTCTACATGCTGCTTTAGAAGCAAGAGCCTGTGCCTACGCAGGGCTAGCTTAAAAAAAAAAAAAAAAAAAAAAAACAAGGGCAAAGGTTACCCCCCTCCCTGAAGCAAAAATTTGTGTATCCAGCTAAGAGCTATTTTTCAGTCATTTTAAACTAGTCACATTTAACTATAGTAGATTCACATCAACCGTGCATTTGACGTCTAGACCAGTCCCATACGACACTCCTGATTGGCTGTTGACAAGCCAATCACAGGGCTGGAAACTCAGTCTCTCTCGAGAATTCACATAGGTAGGATGAATGTTCCAATTGGCTTATCAACAGCCAATCAGGAGCGTCGTCAGGGACTGGCCTAGACATCAAATGCACGGCTGATGTGAATCTACAAGACCCTTGTTAACTTTATTTATTTGAGAGTGCACCTTTACGAGCCTAGGACACAGGAAAGGTACAAGCTACGATGGATTGTGTTCACGGAGCGATTATTGAACCTTGATTTAAAAAAAAAAAATACGAACAAACGCACTTGCTGCCATGGTGAGGAGTGTAATCTCATTGGATCTTATCCTAGATAGTGACCCTCAAGGGTTTTCGGGGGGGCATTATCTAGGGATGGCATTTGTTTGGGCTCATTGTCTTCATGATATTTATAGTCTTTTGTTTATGCTCTTCCGGTAATCCCTGACGGGCTTGTACTAAACACGCTGGAAAATTGGACACGTATCGGGTTTAAAATCCTTGGGTCACTATCTAGGAAATATCAATTTTTAAAATTTATTTATTTATTTATTTATTTATTTTTGCTGCATATTTTCTTTAAAAAAATATGAGAAACTCACTTTACGTAAGGAGAACTCCTAGATTCCTAGACAAGGTTAATATTTCCCATTACATAACTTGAAACTAAACGCTCTTGAATTACCAAACTCAAATTTCATTCTGCGTCTGATTGGCCAATCGGGACACATTCAGCATTCAAATAAATACATCCCGTGATTGCGCCATTTAACCCAGTCCCATCATTCCGAAATATTAAGGCCGCCGTGAGCCACTACATCGGAATTACCAACTATTACTACGAACAACAAAACGAGACGATGCCAATGATGCAGTTTACTGAAATTGCCTTCGGAGGACGTAACGTTCTCCGCTGAATCGCGTGCTTCATTATAACGTCTGTGCCCTTGCTCGTTACGTAATAGGACGAGTAAGTTTGTATCTTGATATGTTAGGGATTGTGTATCTTTCCTTTTATGTTAAAGAAAAATATACTTATTTCCTATCATGCAAAGAAATATATTGCTGCAAGGAGAAGTGCTTATTTTCATAGATTAATGGAATTTAGGTTATTTTAGGTAACTTCATAAAATGCAAGAAAACGTGCGGCTTATTATTTAGTATGTAAAACACAAGTAAGCTTATTTAAAAACTGCCCTGGAAGTAAGCTTATTTAAAAACTGTCCTGGAAGTAAGCTTATTTAAAAACTGCCCCGGGTAGCGGTTAGCGTATTTTCAACATTGCATCTGTAATGCATGAAGAAAAATACATCGTTTTTCATCATAAAGTCTGCTTCAAAGCGTTCCTTATTGGGATTAAGAAAGAGACCTCCAACTGGAAGAAGGTAAAAGGAAAAACTAAACAGAACCTTTAGCAATCTGATCACTGTCTCTTTCTCCTTGGTTCATTTTCTTTCTTTGAGTGTGTGTGTGTGTGTGTGTGTGTGTGTGTGTGTGCTCTCGTATGTTTCGTTTCGTTGAAAATACAATCACAGATGCTGTCGGTACATTTAGTCTTGATTTTGGTTTCAATCCTTATGACGTTGCGTTAATAAATTTTGTGTCAAATTTGGTTTTTCTTAATCTAAATATTGTATTTGTCCAAGCATTTATTTAGCCTCTTACCTGACATCCTTACCCTCTTTTCATATAAGTTTCAAGCATTTTGACGTTGTGTTTCTTTTGCAGGTAGAGGTGTCAGTCTCACCTGGGATTCCAAAGGTAAGTGGAAAGTATTGCCCCATATATGTTAGGACGGTTAAACGACGTTTCATTGCGTTGCATTATATTAACCTAAGTTCTTATCTTCACCTTCCATCGCTGACCTGTAAAGATATACAGTGGACCTTTTTCACTATCTGGAGAATTCCACGCATGAAAGCACTTAAATAGTTGGAAAGCCATTAATTGCCAAACACCAAAACAAACACACCAAGTTAAGCCAAGAGACGAGTTTTATCGCACTCAAGGTCTTCCTTAACTTTTGGGCTTATTCTTCTTCTCCTTCTTCTTCTTCTCCTACTTCTTCTCCTTCTTCTTCTTCTCTTGGGCCAGAAAGCCTTTTAGCAGTGCATGTTTACATTTCCTAAGGTGGGGGCATCACCTGCCTAACTTAAGTTCCGAGTTTACCAAAGTAAATAGCAACTTCTGGATCGGAAGCCATTTGCGCTGGCTTTGGGAGAAGCTGCCTTTTCTTCCTCTTGAGAGCAGGTCTTTTTTTTTATTATGTTATAGTTTTTCAGCTGATAAAATATTCTGGAAGCTTGATATTTCTCGCGGCATTCTTCTTTTGCAGATAATGTTCTTACTTTCTGGCTCTTAGGTTCGAGGTGGTTGATGCGTGCTATTTTACATATGACTTTCTCTTATTTCATGTTAGTAAGTTATTGTTGTTATAGTGTACACCTTAAGATTCAAGGAAAATTGTATTCCATCAGGTACTCATTTCTTCAGAGATTTTCTTGGAATGTTTAAATGTGAAAAATCCTGTATCAGAGTCAATAGAAGTATAACTAGAAGCAGAAGACAGATCAGAAAGTTTATAATAAGTCGACAGTAAAACCCAGTCTTTTAATCAAACACACACACACACATACACACATACAAACAAAAGAAAGGCGTTGTTTATTTCTAAGGAGCTGATAGAATTTCTCGACGATAAACAGAGATAATTAGAGTTAGGAGTAATTAAGTTGTGTAGCACTAAATCCTCTTATTAAAGGATGGGTTGATAGAAGCTCATTGTAATATACAAAGAAGTGTATAAAGATTAAGGCCAAATGAAATGTATACCGTGAAAACACATTAATTTACTTATGAAGTTTCTTCAAATAATTGTCCGCGTAAGTTGGTCTTATTAATTGAAATATTTTTTTTTTTTTTTTTTATTATATCCATATGAAATATCTCCCATTAAAAAATGAGATAGTTTGGCGACGTTCAAATGTATAATAGACCAGGGCATGGTGTTCGTTAACGGGTTACCAGTAAACTAAAGCTGCCAGTATTATTATTATTATTTTTTTTTTTTTATTATTTGCTCTATCACAGTCCTCCAATTTGACTGGGTGGTATTTATAGTGTGGGGTTCCGGGTTGCATCCTGCCTCCTTAGGAGAGTCCACACTCTTCTTACTATGTGTGCCGTTTCTAGGATCACACACTCTTCTGCAGAGTCCCCCCTGGAGCTACTTCCATGGCTCTAGTTTTTCTAGATTCCTTTCACGGATCTTGGGATCGTGCCTAGTGCTCCTATGATTATGGGTACGATTTCCACTGGCATATCCATATCCTTCTTATTTCTATTTTCAGATCTTGATACTTATCCATTTTTTCCCTCTCTTTCTCTTCAACTCTGTGTCCCATGGTATTGCGACATCAATGAGTGATACTTTTTTTTCCTCTTGACTTTGTCAATCAACGTCACGTCTGGTCTGTTTGCACGTATCACCCTATCCGTTCTGATACCATAGTCCCAGAGGATCTTTGCCTGATCGTTTTCTATCACTCCCTCAGGTTGGTGCTCGTACCACTTATTACTGCAAGGTAGCTGATGTTTCTTGCACAGGCTCCAGTGGAGGGCTTTTGTCACTGAATCATGCCTCTTTTTTGTACTGGTCTGTGCAAGTGCCGGGCATTCACTTGCTATGTGGTTTATGGTTCATTTTTTTATTGCACTTCCTACATATGGGAGAGATGTTATTCCGTCTATCGTTCTTTGAACATATCTGGTTCTTAGGGCCTGATCTTGTGCCGCTGTTATCATTCCTTCAGTTTCCTCTTTAGCTCTCCCCTCTGTAGCCATTGCCAATTGTCATCGCTGGCTAGTTCTTTAGTCTGTCTCCATGTATTGTCCGTGCATTGGTTTGTTGTGCCAGTCCTCTGTTCTGTCTTGTCATTCTCCTGTCCTCTGTATAGTTTCTGGGTCTTCGTCTACTTTTATTAGTCCTTCTTCCCATGCACTCTTCACGCCACTCGTCTTCACTGGTTTTCAGATATTGCCCCAGTGCTCTGTTCTCGATGTTGACACAGTCCTCTATACTTAGTAGTCCTCTCCCTCCTTCCTTTCGTGTTATGTATAGTCTGTTCGTATTTGCTCTTGGGTGTAGTGCTTTGTGTATTGTCATATGTTTCCTGGTTTTCTGATCTATGCTGCGGAGTCTGCCTTCGTCCATTCCACCTATTCCTGCGCTGTATCTGATTACTTGCACTGCCCATGTGTTTATGGCTTTTATCATATTTTCGGCGTTGAGTTTTGACTTGAGTATCGCCTTGAGTCTCTGCATATATTCTTTCCTGATCGTGTCCTTCATCTCTTGGTGTTTATATCCCCTCCTTCCATTATTCCCAGGTATTTGTATCCTGTCTCATCTATGTGTTTGATATTGCTCCCATCTGATAGCTTTATCCCTTCAGTTCTCGTTACTTTGCCTTTTTGTATGTTGACTAAGGCGAATTTTTATTATTTTTATTATTTTTTTTTTTTTTTTTTTTTTTTTTTTTTTTGCTCTATCACAGTCCTCCAATTCGACTGGGTGGTATTTATAGTGTGGGGTTCCGGGTTGCATCCTGCCTCCTTAGGAGTCATCACTCTTCTTACTATGTGTGCCGTTTCTAGGATCACACTCTTCTGCATGAGTCCCTGGAGCTACTTCAGCCTCTAGTTTTTCTAGATTCCTTTTCAGGATCTTGGGATCGTGCCTAGTGCTCCTATGATTATGGGTACGATTTCCACTGGCATATCCCATATCCTTCTTATTTCTATTTTCAGATCTTGATACTTATCCATTTTTTCCCTCTCTTTCTCTTCAACTCTGGTGTCCCATGGCGTATTGCGACTTCAATGAGTGATACTTTCTTCTTCTTGACTTTGTCAATCAAAGCCACGTCTGGTCTGTTTGCACGTATCATTATTATTATTATTATTTTTTTTTTTTTTTGCTCCTATCACAGTCCTCCAATTCGACTGGGTGGATTTATAGTGTGGGGTCCGGGTTGCCATCCTGCCTCCTTAGGAGTCCATCACTCTTCTTACTACTATGTGTGCCGTTTCTAGGATCACACTCTTCTGCATGAGTCCTGGAGCTACTTCAGCCTCTAGTTTTTCTAGATTCCTTTTCAGGGATCTTGGGATCGTGCCTAGTGCTCCTATGATTATGGGTACGATTTCCACTGGCATATCCCATATCCTTCTTATTTCTATTTTCAGATCTTGATACTTATTCCATTTTTTCCTCTCTTTCTCTTCAACTCTGGTGTCCCATGGTATTGCGACATCAATGAGTGATACTTTCTTCTTGACTTTGTCAATCAACGTCACGTCTGGTCTGTTTGCACGTATCACCCTATCCGTTCTGATACCATAGTCCCAGAGGATCTTTGCCTGATCGTTTTCTATCACTCCTTCAGGTTGGTGCTCGTACCACTTATTACTGCAAGGTAGCTGATGTTTCTTGCACAGGCTCCAGTTGGAGGGCTTTTGCCACTGAATCATGCCTCTTTTTGTACTGGTTCTGTGCAAGTGCCGGGCATTCACTTGCTATGGTGGTTTATGGTTTCACTTTCGTATTGCACTTCCTACATATGGGAGAGATGTTATTTCCGTCTATCGTACTTTGAACATATCTGGTTCTTAGGGCCTGATCTTGTGCCGCCTGTTATCATTCCTTCAGTTTCCTTCTTTAGCTCTCCCCTCTTGTAGCCATTGCAAATTGTCATCGCTGGCTAGTTCTTTAGTCTGTCTCATGTATTGTCCGTGCATTGGTTTGTTGTGCCCAGTCCTCTGTTCTTTCTGTCCTTTCTCCTGTCTCTGTATATTTCTGGGTCTTCGTCTGCTTTTATTAGTCCTTCTTCCCATGCACTCTTTAGCCACTCGTCTTCACTGGTTTTCAGATATTGCCCCAGTGCTCTGTTTTCGATGTTGACGCAGTCCTCTATACTTAATAGTCCTCTCTCCTTCCTTTCGTGTTATGTATAGTCTGTCCGTATTTTGCTCTTGGGTGTAGTGTGTGTATTGTCATAGTTTCCTGGTTTTCTGATCTAGCTGCGGAGTTCTGCCTTCGTCCATTCCACTATTCCTGCGCTGTATCTGATTACTGGCACTGCCCATGTGTTTATGGCTTTTATCATATTTCCGGCGTTGAGTTTTGACTTGAGTATCGCCTTGAGTCTCTGCATATATTCTTTCCTGATCGTGTCCTTCATCTCTTGGTGTTTTATATCTCCTCCTTCCATTATTCCAGGTATTTGTATCCTGTCTCATCTATGTGTTTGATGTTGCTCCCATCTGGTAGCTTTATCCCTTCAGTCTCGTTACTTTTGCCTTTTTGTATGTTGACTAAGGCGCATTTTCTATTCCAAACTCCATCCTGATGTCCCCAGATACAATCCTTACAGTCTGGATTAGGGTATCTATTTCCTTGATGCTCTACCATACAGCTTGATGTCGTCCATGAACATCAGATTGGTTGATTCTGTTTACTTACTTCTTTTTCTTGAGTTGGTACCCGCATAATCATCTGTAGTAATTTTGTCATGGGAATCATGGCTACTACGAAGAGTAGTGGGGACAGTGGAGTCGCCCTGGAAGATCCCTCTCCTGATGTTAACCTCTGCCTAGTCTTATTCCAGAGCTTGTAAGTATTGTATTCCAGTTGCGCATTGTATTTTTTTGAGGAAGCTGATGGCATTTTCCTCTGCCCCATATATTTTCAGGCATTTCTATTAGCCATATGTGTGGTATCATGTCGAAGGCTTTCTTATAGTCTATCCATGCCATGCTTAGGTTGGTTTTCCTTCTCCTACTGTTCTTCATTACCATTTTGTCTATGAGGAGCTGGTCTTTTGTGCCCCTACACTTCCTTCTGCAGCCTTTCTGTTGGTGGGGGAATGGTGTTTGGTTGGTTTTGTTTGAGGAGGAGTTGAGAGGGGAAGGGGAGAGGGAGGCGGGAGGATTGGTGTTTTTTTTAGTCTCCCCTCTAGTATGTATAGCCTTTCACTGATGATAACTGTTAGTAACTTCCACATTATTGGTAGCAGGTGATAGGCCTGTAGTTACTGGCTATATTTCCCTTACTCTTGTCTTTTTGTACTTAGGATGTTCTTCCTGTGGTCATCCATTTTGGTGCTTGGTGATTTGAGATACAATGCTGGAGTTGTTCTGCTATTCGTGGGTGTAGGGCCTTGAAGTTTTTGAGCAGTATCCATGGACTTCATCGGGACCTGGGGCTTTCCAGTTTGGCATTTTCTTTATTTGTTGTCTGACTGTGTCTGTCGTGATCTCTGTGAATCTTTGTTTTATTCTCCCTGTTTCTTCTTCCTTGACTTCCTGGAGCCATGTTTGCATGTTTGTTGTGTGATACCGGATTGCTCCATATGTTTTCCCAGAGTCTCTTACTTGGTTTGGCTTCAGGAATTTCTGGGTGGTTGTCTTCCCCTCTTAGTTGGCTGTATAGTCTTTTCTGGTTGGTTCCGAATAGTTTGTTCTGTTGGTATACCCTTATTCTGTTCATGTACCGTTGGATCTTATGTGCTTTGGCCTTAGCCTCTGTTTTACATCTTCTATTGTGTTGTTTAGTCCCTCTCTTGTACTTTGTATTTCTCGTTGAGTTCCTCCCTTGTTTTCTTGCTTCTTAGCCTTTTTTCTGCTCATCTCTATCAGTTTACTCAAGTCAGATCTCATCACCATGATTTGCTTTTCCACCAGGCGCCTTTTCCAAGGAGGTTGCTTTTTTTGGTTTCTGTTGGGTTGGTTGTGCTGGTGGTGTTGGTGTTCGAATTCCCATCAGTTTCTGCTACTAATCTTGCTCCTGCTATGTCAAGTTATTTGTTTCTGTGATACTGGTGGTCTGTATTATGCCATTATTTCATTGACCTCACTTGTTGTTTTCTCCCTTAATTTCTTGGTGTTGTAGGCTTTCATGGAGGGGATCTTTGTTCTCTCTGTATCTGGCTCCATCCATTGTCTAATCTTTCTACCCATTTCTAATGTCCCTCTTCTGTTACTTCGTCGGTGTTTCTTCGTGTGTCGTTGTTTGATACTCATCCTCCCTGTCGTCTTCTGTGGCATCGTCTCTCAGTTCATCTTCGTGTAATTCGTTGTCGTGTGACATTTCCCTTTCCATTTCTTCTCTTCTGTTGGGGAGAGCCAGTTGTTTTTTCTTTATGTTCCTAACTTGGTCTGCCAGCCTCTGCTCTGTTTGGAGGGTGTTATTCCTCTCATTCCAGATGTTGACCAATCTTCTTCTATATCCTCTCTCCGTCGGGTTGCTTCTGATGTAGCATCTCATATTTCCTTATTTTCTTCTCTTGTCCATTTCTTCCTTTTTGCCTCTGCTAGCTCCAATCTCAGGCTGTTGATTACTGTCGTTGTGGTGATCAGTTGCTGGATGAGGACCTCCAAGTACCTGACCGTCTTCCCCTTCAATTGGGTTGAATACCTGGTTGCCGGACGAAGCTCCTCTGTTGCCAGAGGTTCCATTTACGTCGTTGTCGTTTATTCCTTCATTTCTTTCCATCATTGCTGAGTTTTGCTATTTAACCCATAGCTGGACCCTACCCCATCAGGGATAGGTACTCATTTACAGCCTGAGTAGAAACTGAGGAAATTATGGTAAAGATCCCTTTCCCAAGGAATCAAAGCGAGGAGAGCGGTCACCCATCCAAACGACTGACCAAGCCAATGTTGCTTAACTTGACTTAAGTCTATTGACGACCTAACCCACTCCTCCACGGCGCCACATTATTATTATTATTATTATTATTATTATTATTATTATTATTATTATTATTATTATTATTATTATTATTATTATTATTATTATTATTATTATAAATTCCTGACAAAGCACTTAATCTAAAATTAGCACTCACAACCTTGTAAAACACAACACAAGTTCGTGAACACAAATAGATAAAAATAATTCTTAAATGAGGAAAAAGGCCCCTTAAGCCGTATAACAAAAAACCGAGCAACGAATGTTATTCAAATTTTCTTCTCTTATGCAAATATCTACGAGGATAACATCTTCCTTACTCTTAAGCCAGGGAGCTTTGTCCCAGCATAATTAACTATAAAGTAGCGGCCCCATACCGCGTAGAATATTAAAAATTTGCTGGCATTAAAGAGGATACTCCCCAAGGGAGAAGGAACTGGTTGTGTGGAGAGTGATAAAAAGAGAATAGTAAAATTGCTCATTATTTTCCTCCGCTGTTCTTATAATAATGGGTCCGTATAAACAGATACCAGAAGCCTAAAGGAATGTGTCCAATAAACAGATACCAGAAGCCTAGAGGAATGCTTTCATATCTACAAAGCTTTAAGCAGGGCAAACAGCTAAAAAAATAAAATATTTTGATTAAAATCTGAGAAAAACTTATTCTTTATTGAAAGAAGTGACTGTCCACCTACATCAATGAACAAAATATCTCAATGGTTTTCATATTAAATAGTACTTTATACCAGGAATGTCAGTGAGTACATTAATCATTAACTGTGTATTATAAACGTTTTAATAAAAAAAAAAAGAAAAAGTATATGTATAAGAAACTAAATGTGTAAAAGTTCCTATGAGCTGATGTTCAGTTGCAAATTGAATCAGGTTTAAGAGATAGAGGGATAGTAATACTGGTATCATTCATATGTAGACATACATACATATATATACACACGCATACACACACACACACACACACATACACACACACACACACATATATATATATATATATATATATATATATATATATATATATATATATATATATATATATATATATATATATATATATATATATATATATATATATCTATATATATATATATATATATATATATATATATATATATATTTGTATTGAGGTAAATGCTTTTTGTTCTCTTAAGGCAAGCGTCTCAGGATTGAACGTTATTTGTACTTATGAGTTACTTGCCTGAAGCGAAAACAAATCTATACATGTATGCGTGTGTGTGTATATATATATATATATATATATATATATATATATATATATATATATGATATATATATATATATATATATATACATATATATATATGTGTGTGTGTGTGTGTGTGTGTGTGTGTGTATTACACTTTTTATTAAGATTTCGTACTTTGTGCACGATTGCTGACATTTGTTTTTCGTTTAATATTGTTAAATCTATTGTAAATTTTTTTTCCCTCCACTTTTCACGAATAGATTTTTTTTATTTTAAAGTACTCTCAGAATTAGTAATTATTGTACTCCTATTTTATTCTAGGCGAAGAAAAGACTGAAATCAGCGGGCTGAAAATACTATTAATTTATAATATAACTCAAAGGCTGCATTTGCCCACTTTGAAAAACACCGCTACTTTTTCCTTCACAGGCCCATTTGGCCAAAGTTCCCCGATTCGGTGGCAATTAATACTAATTAACATGAAAGAAACGTGATACGGAGGAAATTTATGAGCAAAGTTTCAATAGTCCCCCCTAATCATGCTTAAGAGCAGAGAAAACTTCCCCTGATGAATGGGTGGAAGCAGGAAGAAACTTGACTCTTATTTCGGGGTCAAGAGAAAAGCAGGAATTTTGATCGTCACAAGATCAGGTTACTGCAACTGTCAACAAGATATTATTAGAGTCTCGGCTCTTGACGATCCGGTATAAACGTTTCACCGGGGAAGTGTTAGGAAACATAATCAGTAGCAGCTTCTGAACAAGGATTCTTTTTATTTCTATATAATTCAGGCATCTTGACTTCAAGAGAAGAATAGTCATTAGACTTTTCAATTATACTGACCAAGGGTTCATTTTATTTCTATATAATTCAGGCATCTTGACTTGAAGAGAAGAATAGTCATTAGACTTTTCTATTATACTGACCAAGGGTTCATTTTATTTCTATATAATTCAGAAATCTTGACTTGAAGAGAAGTATAGTCATTAGACTTTTCAATTATACTGAGTAGATCTGGCAGCTTTATCATTCTTTTTGAAGTAATTTTTTTTCTTGTGATTTTACAAAACCAAGCTCCATTTCTGTGAAAATTATCAAAGTACAGTATTCATTCGCTCGGAAACTAGTTCCGCATATGAGGCACCATTAAAAAACAGAAAAATATGACATATAAAGTGTCGAAAATCATCATAACCTCAAAATTTTTATTGTAATCTAACCAGAAACTTAATTTTATTAATATACTGTGCTAAACTATAAAGGATTTTTATCATAGTATGCGTTTTTTAAAAGCGTTGTTAACTCGGAGTGTCGGAAGCGTCAGCGTCGTAACGTCGGAACAAACGTCTTAACCCAGGGTGGATTTTTCAATGAATATTTAAGAAAAAGCGTCGTAACCTCAGAACGTCGTAAGCCGGAGCCGTCGTAACCCGGGGACCTACTGTACTTAAGAAATGTTTCATTTGTAGAGTTTAAAGATTAAATTCCGAGTGGTGGTATATAGACAAGAACAAATTTAAATGAGTTATTTGTTGCAAAGAACATGTATTCTTTCTAAACATCACGCAATTTGCCTTACCAGTGGGTCTAAAAGTCGCACATAAACGTAAGAGACAGAATCCAGGTTCTTGCACAAGTCCACAGTCTCTCGTGCACACAGACCGAACGTAACCCAAAGTGATCACTTCCAAGCGCCGCCCCCCTCCACCTACAGTAGGACATGGGGGAACCAGGGAGTGGCTGCTCATGTCCCGGCAGAGAGACTTTTGGTTTTCCCAAAAGTCCCCATCACTATAGTAGATTCACATCAACCGAGCATTTGACATCTAGGCCAGTCCCTTACGACGCTCCTGATTGGCTGTTGATAAGCCAACCACAGGGCTGAAAACTATCAGTCTCTCGAGAGTGTTCACATATGCAGGATGTTTGTTCCACCTCTCCTGAAAGATTTATCCCTCAGGAGAGGTGGAACATACATGCTGCCTATGTGAACTCTCTCGAGAGAGACTGAGAGTTTCCAGCCCTGTGATTGGCTTATCAAAAGCCAATCACGAGCGTCGTAAGGGACTGGCCTAGACGTCAAATGCTCGGTTGATGTGAATCTCCTATAGCTCACAGAGGCCGTGTGAGAATCTTTTA
>NC_061096.1:65314719-65331284 GCF_015104395.2 Macrobrachium nipponense
ATGAGAGAGAGAGCGAGAGAGAGAGAGAGAGAGAGAGACTATTATCTAGACCACTTCTGGGTTGTCTAGTGATTCTTAAGGGAAGGCACAACCCAGAGTTGAAAAAAAATTACGCTAAAGAAAAAAAGTATTGTTTGGTATTTTTGACTCGAAACCTTTCTTTCGTTGGAATATGTTAAGAAAATATCAAGTTAGGAACATTGTTGGGTAGGCATGGATAACCGTGAAATCACGACGCTGCAGACACATTACAACATTAATTTTTGTCAAATTTATTACAGCGATTATGTGATGCTGAATTCAGAACTTGAAATGAGAACTTGAAGCCAAGAAAAAGTGATAAACAAGAAGGAAAGAGCCAGGTCACAGGAAATTCGCTCAGATTCATTCATCTCAGTTGTTCAGTGAAATGGAGTGTTGGAGCCTTGTCAACTTCTCTCAGTTACACCTGAAGTGTTAGATGAAATTAGAATCCTGTTCTGACGATACTTCGTTGAAGGACTCGTCGTAGGATAGGGTGTCTGTCTTGTGTTGGTGGGGGTTTAGTCTGTGTTCTCCAATAAGGGAAAGAGCTTAGGGAAAATGAAATTGCAGGGGGCGGGGAAAACACCCGGTTATGTATGCCATTGTATTGTAATAAAGGGCGATTTTTTTTCTTTCTTTTAAACTGAAGTATGTTTGACTGATACATGGCACTAATTATGATGGAGGACATTTTGTTAGCTTATTTTAATATTTAACAATAAATATATATTATATATACATTAAATATATAAATATATAATATATATAAGAAGATATAGATATATATTATATATATATATACATAGATAGATAGATAGATTTTTCGTATTTAGATAGATAAGATAGATAGATAGTCTTTGAAGAGATCATTTGAAAAAACGTTATTAAGTTATATCTTAAAAATCTTGAAAGTTTATTGAATTGAATTTACAAGTACAGTTAATCATGTAAATGCAAAAATTCGTCTTGTGCAGAGATATCAGGGCTTATAATATTGAAATAATTTAAACAAGATATTAACAATGCCACAAGGAACAACGACCAACCCCCCCCCCCCGATTTTTTTACGCGCAAACCAAGATCAATTAATCTCTCCGGCATATTTTTATTTTTGAGTTAAATTAAAACATTTATGATAGTTTCATTAATATAATATATATATAAATTTAAATATATAATCTATATATACGATAGATATAATATAATATATAGCTATAATAATTTATATATGGTAAGGCCAGGTTTTTGGATTAATTAATAAATATTGTCTCCATTGTGTTCCCTGTGGACCTATGGAAATGTTTTTTTGATGGAGAAACCCAGTTAGAGGTCGACAGGTTGACCGAACCATGAGAGTAGCTGATGAATGACGTTTCTGGGAGGGGGTGGCGTGAGATAAAACGTCT
Source organism: Macrobrachium nipponense (assembly GCF_015104395.2). Classification (NCBI taxonomy): domain Eukaryota; kingdom Metazoa; phylum Arthropoda; class Malacostraca; order Decapoda; family Palaemonidae; genus Macrobrachium; species Macrobrachium nipponense. The sequence goes on from NC_061096.1 coordinate 65,316,150, forward strand.
TTTTGATTAGTTCGACAAAGTCAATGCACGACATCAGTTTATTGAACTCTTCTTTCAAAGTGCCTTTGTGAAACTGGATGCAGCTAGAAAACCGTGGAACGGCGCGATCGAACTGTAGTGTTCGTATGTGAGTGTGATCCTCTTTTTAGTTAAAAGTGTAACATACCCAAGCATATGGGAGGGATGTTGAGGAGGGCTTCACAAGTCACATGGCAAGATGCCTTGGCAATTTGCCGGTGGGAGGGGGTAGTTTTTTGTTAAAAACGTGTTTAAGTGCCCCGGTTGTTTTGGGTAAAGCTGTTTGTAAGTGCTTTAGACCAAAGGGATCCCTATGGCGTGTTTGAATATCTTGTAAAGATGTTTCCATTTTATTAACTTTGTCGTTTTAAACTTGTGCGTGTGTACTTACCGGGATGTGTTCTGTATCTTTTTGACAAACAGACGGTTCTGGAAATGCCGGGGGGAACAAAGGGGAAATTCCCAAAGAAGGGGGTCCCAGGAACTTTTTTTTTGGTTAGACTTTTTTTGGTTGACTAGGGGAACCATTGTATCTGTTTTTGAGTTAGTCTGTAAGATCTGGATTGCTTGATTGATTGATTTATTTATTTCATTGTTAATTAAACCGTTAATGTTATGCACGCAACTCTTCTCATTTTCATTTACCGGGTTTTAGAATGGAGAGAAAAGGAGGAAAGGAGGTTGGAGAGAGAGAGAGAGAGAGAGGGGATTCGACCGAGAGAGAGAGAGAGAGAAAAGGTTATGAGTAAGGGGTGTGGGTTTGGGTCTCTGCCTTCCATTTCGTGATCCTGTCCACGCTTACCGTTATTGAAGAAAATGGGGGGAGGAACCCACCCAAGTAGTTACAGTTGGCAGGTGACAGGCTGGTTAAGAAGGGCGGGGTATAAAAGTTTTCTTTCTTTTTTAGTGCCGATAGGAACGCCAATGTAGAGATGCGGGTTGGGCCAGTTAGAAAATAAAAGGAACGTTATGGCTTAGGTCCTTAGCCGATAGTTTTTCGAAACAAACAAACAAAGCCTTGGTTTTTTTTTTCTTATTTGGGATTGTGGGGAAAATCGTTTTGTTATTAACAAACTGTTTAGTTTTCACGCTTACGTTAGTGAGAAAAAATGGAAAAAAGAAGAGGGAAAAATATTTGTCTGTTAACCTGTGCTTAAAGGGAGGGAAGGATTTTATTTATTGGGACTCAGCAGTTTTTTCCCAGGGAGGTCAGCCTAGAAGCAGTGAGCGCACCCAGTATGACTTTTGCTTGTGCAATGACAGTAGGGTGTTCCTGAAGATACCCGTTGCGGTTGTTAGTTGTTAGTATCACTGCAGCGTTTTTACAGAGAATTTCGAGGAACTTTTTTCTTTTTTTTCCGATTATGGAAGGGTGGTGAGGTGTTTAAACCTATTGTTTTGAAGGAATGGGTTTCTTTTTGTTTAAATTATTTCACAGGGTTATGGGATTGGTTCAAGAGGGTCCCCCCCCCCTCTCCAAAATTTTTCTTTTTGTCTTTGGCCCCATAGTGACGTGGTTTTTCTTTATTTGCCACGTGTTTCTTTAAAGAGAACGTATATGCATTCGGTCTTTGGTTTTAAAAAACATAGGGGTTGTATTGTTCTTATGCATGTGGAACTGTGCTTAGATAAAACATATCATGGTCTTAGAGACACAGCGGCCCACAATTATTTATGGGCTACCCAGGTCACAATTTCTGCAGGAGAGAAGGCGCGTTTGTCATTGGCGAGGGGTACTGGGATCCCATTCCCGGGGGGATAGTTGCCAGTGGAGGGATTACCACTTAGGCCTCCTCAAGAGATAGTGCAGGGGAGTGGGTACTAGTGTATAATCTTGGGAAGGGGTCCTCAGACACTGTTCAAGGGGAGATGGGCGGGGGGTACTATTGTTGGTATGCCATCGGGGCTGTTCAGTCGCTTGGACTGAAGGGGTTGGGGTTGTTTCTCAGGGGGGGAGGGGGGGAAAGAAATTTTTTTTTCTCCAGCGTGGGTGAACTCCCCTTTTTTCTTTTCTTTTTTTTTGTGTTGGGAGAATGGGGCGGTTTTTGGCCTTCCTTGAAACCTTGGATGCTAAGATATCAGCTGAGTTGATTAAGTTGATGAAGTGAAAGCCCAGTTAGAGTCTTTTTTTTAGAATAGAGATTTTGTTTTTTTCTCCCTGGATGAAGAGTAACAAAAGGAAATAAAAAAGAATGATTTGTATTTTTAGTGAACTGCGGGGGGAAAAGTAGCAACATTGCACGGGATGTGTTATTATTGTTTCTTTGTTGCCTTGAAAGACACAAATATAAGGGGGAAACACAGATTTATTTTTTTAATTGTGTTGGAGAAAATTACTTTGAAATGCCCCCCGATAATGATTGGTCATTGGGTTGTATCTTGTGATTGTGTGGCAAACTAGTGTTATGTCACACGGTGTATGCCTGGCAGGAAAATTTTACTGTTGTATGACTATTTTGAATTTCACCCTTACTTGAGATTTTTGCAAGAAAATTCATTGCTGTGGAGAGTTATTATTAGTTATTAGTAATTATTAGACTTGAGATGTGTCACGGGAGGTTTGCTTAAGTATAATTATAACTTACGGGAGAATTACGAGGAGATTTGAGATATTTCTGGGGACAACAGTGATAATTATTAACAAAGATAATATTTATTCAAGTAAGGAGAATTATTACAAGAATTAATGGGGAAAAAGTTCTTGTGTTTAATTGATTGTTGAGTTTTTTTTTGTAACTTTGGAGAACTATTTCATGGATTCCACGTGGGGATGTAGTTTTTGCTGAATCTTGATGAAATCTGATTGAATATTGGTGAATTGTGTTGAAAACTTGCTGAAGTTTTGCTGAATTTTTTACTGAATTCTTTGGGAGCAATGGACAAGCATTAACATTGTTGAGATTTTTTGGTACTTGATACTGATGATTTTGATGATAGCAAATCTCTTTTTTTGGTGATTTTGTGATCAATGATATTTCTTCTGATACTGATTCTTTTTTTTTTTTATACTAATACGTGGGTGCTGTAATGTTATCAAGGGAGGTTAAAAGTCTTTTTTGATTTTGGGAGGGAAAAACTAACACAAAAAAACACATTATTTGTTTTTTTTTGTTTTCCTTTTTTTTATGAGTTCAGCAGATAAATTGCTTGAAATCATTAGCGAGTTATGTGGGAGATATGTGGAAACAAGGCCGTTGATTTTTCTTTATTTTCTCCTTCTTTGGCAATTAGCCATCACCTGACACCAAGTTTCTTTATCATGGGTTGAAGTTTGAATTATTTTTTTCCGCTACAGTTAGTGTGGAAATATTATCTCAAGTTCATGAACTTAGAGTCATTGTTCGGGAACGTGTTTGTGTTTCAGCTATTTGATGCTATGGAGAAATATAAGGGAGAATTTCTTGCATGTTTTGGATGCATATGTAATGGCACTACATTTTTTCTCTGGATATTTGTGTTCCAGGAATTGTGAGTTTTCTTGCACAATACCTTTGTTGTATTTGTATCAGCTTGTGAGAGATAGGAAACTTGGTTAAGTTTTCTAGTGGCCTATGTCGTAGTGCATATGGAGAAGTCTTGACTAAGACCAACTTTGTATTTGGAGTTCTGTTATAATGAGTTGTGGCACATTAGTGATTTTTTCTAGAATTTTCTAGACAGTTTTATTTGCCGAGTTTTGCCTTTTTTTTAGCAATTATGCTAAATGGAGAGAGTTTTTATAGTTTTTGACTATAACATTGAGTTATTCTTTGGAGAATTGGAGTTATAATTGAGATATATTTGGAGTTTATAATTGGAGGTATATATTATTTTGGAGTTATATTTGAGATATATATATTGGAGGTATATTTATGGCCAATTTTGATATTTGCCAATGTGGTATGAGCTATGTTTAGTTCAATTATTTTGCAGCCATCTTTGTTGCAAATGGAGACACATATTTGGAGATTATGGGGCAATATTTGTGAGTGAGTGAGTTAGATGCCTAGAGCACAGTTTTTGGAGATATATTTTTGGAGCCTTGTTTTGTTCCACATGGAGTATTGGGGAAATAGAGGTAAATATTTTGTATTTGCCGAAATAGAGGTGATTATTCTCTATTCTGGAGTGGTGTCTTTTTTTTATTGACATGTGGCTATTGGAGAAATAATAGAGATAATATAAGGGGGTTGGTTATTAACCAAATGGAGGAAATATTTTTATAACCGGAGTGGTGTTATTATCAATATGGTGTCTCATAATGGAGTTGGAATTAATCTTGGGCGGGTGACCCTTTTTTTTGTGTGGTTATGGGAGTTTTTTTTTTTTTTTTTCGAGACAAGAGGAGATTTCTGTGGTTCTCTTTTTCGATTTCGTGACTATTTAGAGGCGAATGGCATTACTGCATTACGAGTCATTTGGAGATGTGTGTATTTTTTATGTTCACAAGTGTGTTATTCTTGGAGAAATATAATTTGAGGCATATAATGTTGAGAGAATGAGTCTTTTGAGACAGTCTTTGAACACATTAGTCATATCCTGGAGTTAATTCTGTGAAATGTGTCAGTTACACCTTTTTTTTCTGGAGAATCATGAGTTTCCAAACTTATGTGTCTGACTAGACAATTTTTGTGCTGTTGTTAGAGCATGCGTCCGCAGGCGATTTTTCTGCTGACAAGCGATGTGATGAGCCGTGTGCTGACTCTTTTCCTCTGATGATGATAGATCAGAATTTTAGCAATATCTGGAAATGTTGACAATAGCATTTCACGAAAGCGCATGGGTAAGAGTTTGCTTTCTGGCAAATTCCATAACTTTACATGGAGCATTTCTTGGGAAAAACGCGGGTGTTATGCATATTATACATGTATTATGTATTTTGTGATTGGGGAAATCTACTTGTGATTATCTTTTTATTATTTTTCTTCCTTTTCCTTGAGAGATATAATTTGGGGATTGAGTTTAAATAGCATTTCTTTTTGGATGGGAGATGTGATTTTTCTGGGGTTCTGTTCACGTAAATGGGAGTTTGACATTAAGTCTCATTGTAATTAATTATTGAGCAGTAAAGGGGTTTTTGCTGTTAAAGTTTGGAGGTTTTTTTTTCTGATTTTGTGGGTTGTTCAGATATCAGAGGTTTGAGAGAACATTTTTTTGGGTCTGGGTGTGTTACGTGATTCTTTTTTTCCCTTCTTGGGATCATTGCAATTTTTGTTTTTGTCTTTTCTTTTTTTTTCTTGTGAGCACATTCGAGTTTGAAATGTGAGTGCAGAATTCCGTGGAGTTGCTGTGATTTCTGAGTTGTGTGTGTGCTGATGTGTGAGTTTGGAGAATTGAGTTGGAGAACTTGATGTTTTTTTTCTTTGAGAGTTGTGTTAATGACCTATGATTTAGTAGTCATATTAAGGGAGTTAATTGGGAGACATTCAGTTAGTATTTCTGACTTTTTGAGATCATTGTTTGATAGAAGTAGTATGTCGGGTTATCTTAGTTAATTTTCTTAGATTGACCAGTGACTTGACTAACATACTAACATACGCCAAAAAAGTCGTTTCCCGACACCAGCAAGACGTCCACCAGCCGTGAAGAGAGGTTGCTGCCATGTTGCCCAGGGTGATTACAAGAATTTCCACGTGGGTGATCGCGAGAAATCTACAGCGTGTTTTTTGGGGATCTGCAGAACCCGTGAGAAGTCTTCTACAATGAGGGAGGCATTCCGTCTTCCTACAGTTAGCTACAGTCCACTGTCTGAGCAGCTACTTGCAGACAAGCAAAGAGGGATATTCAAGAAATGCGGAAAATATGAGAGAAAATGCGTCTTGTGTTATTGGGAGATTAAAGCGTGATAAGACTTTATTTTATAATGCCAGAGACGTTCAGTTTTACTTGCATTTTATTTTAAGCCGGCCAGTGTTTTGTGTTATAAGCAATTTTGCTAGGCGGGGGCTAGCATATATGGTGGCCGAGCTATCTGTAAGGCCTAGGGTTTTTGATTAATAATATATTGTCCGTGTGTTCCCTGTGACCTATGGAATGTGGAGAACAGTGTAGAGGTGACGACCTGAGAGTAGCTGATGAATGAGTTTCTGGGGGTGGCGTGAGATAAAAGTGCTTAGTTCGACAAGTCAATGCACAACGGTTTATGAACTCTTCTCAAAGTGCCTTTGTGAAACTGGATGCAGCTAGAACCGTGAGGCGCTATCGAACTGTGTGTTCGTATGTGTGTGTGCGCCTCTTTCTGTTAAAAGTGTCATACCCAAGCCTATGGGAGGGATTTTGAGAGGGCTTCAAGTCACAGGCAAGATGCCTTGGCATTTGCCGGGAGTTTTTTGTTAACAGTGTTTAAGTGTCCGGTTGTTTGGGTAAGTGTTGAAGTGCTTTAGCCAAAGGGATGGCTTGTTTGATATCTTGTAAGATGTTCCATTTTATTAACTTTGTCTTTAAACTTGTGTGTGTACTTACCGGGATGTGTTCTGTATCTTTGAAACAGACGGTTCTGGAATGCCGGGGGGACAAAGAATTCCCAGAGGGGTGTAGACTTTTTTTGGTGACTAGACATTGTACTGTTTTTGAGTTAGTCTGTAAGACTGGATTGCTTGATTGATTGATTTATTTATTCTTGTTAATAAACGTTAATGTTATGACGCAACTCTTTCATTTTCATTACCGGTTAGAATGGAGAGAAAGAGGTGGAGAGAGAGAGAGAGAGAGAGAGGGATTGCCGAGAGAGAGAGAGAGAGAAAGGTTATGAGTAAGTGTGTGGCTCTGCCTTCCGTTCGTGTCCACGCTTACCTTATGAATAATGGGGGAGAATCCCCCCAGTTACATATATATATATATATATATATATATATATATATATATATATATATATATACATTCAAAGTATTCTGAAAGTGACTTTTCTCCTTTTTTCGATTTTCAATTAAATAATGAAATAAAAATCGGTTTTGGGAAGATTCATCTCATAATAATCAAGCGTCGACGCAGCCATTTGTATCCTTAACAAACAAAGAACAAACAGAGAGATTGTTTGTCGCTCAGTTCTTTCAATCTCGTGATTAATGCACATCAACAATCCGATCATCCTGGGATCAACATCCAGGATTTACATCCGGGATTTAATGCTTTCCTATCGGATCAGAATTTGCCGGATTTGTAGTTGTCACAAATGTCACTAATTTTATTTATTTATTTATTTTTTTAAGCGGCGAAGTGAAATTAGGTGCATTTACTTATGCACTTAGGGTGAAATTAGGTGCATTTAGTTATCCACTTAGGGTGAAATTAGGTGCATTTAGTTATGCACTTAATGTGAAATTAGGTACATTTACTTATGCACTTAATGTGAAATTAGGTGCATTTACTTATGCACTTAATGTGAAATAGGATTTATTATGGCATTAAGTGTAAGAGGTGCATTTAGTTATGCACTTAATGTGTAATGAGGTGCATTTAGTTATGCACTTAATGTGAAATTAGGTACATTTACTTATGCACTTGATATGAAATTAGGTACATTTACTTATGCACTTGATGTGAAATTAGGTGCATTTACTTATGCACTTGATGTGAAATTAGGTGCATTTAGTCATCCTTTGTTTAATAAATATCTAAGTAAACTTCAAACTGAGAAGTGACATAGAATAAACGAAAAACTTGAAAAATAATGAACCATTATGAAATCTAATCCCTTAGGCTTAGGGGGATAGTGCCGTCATTGCACCTCATGAGCGGCGCACTGCAGGCATTACTCAAGATTCTTTGCAGCGTCCCTTCGGCCCCTAGCTGCAACCCCTTCCATTACTTTCCTTCTTGCGCGAAACAAAACACAACAGAGGAGAGAGAGAGAGATAGAGATTCAGGAGGAATCTTGGACAACGAAGCTATTTTATTTCCTCCAACATCTGCTGCGCGCGCAGGTGCGGTCTGGGATTGGTAATATGAGACTAGCTGTCGTTTTATACCGGTAGGGCCAAGAAGAAGTTAATAATAGGAAAGAAAGGAGGCCTGGATGGCTGTCGTTTTCTGAAGGATATCTTGCATACGTTGAATGAAGAATGGCTTTCTGCAGTTCTGTCACGTATGTATGTGAATTCATAGATTCCCGTCGTAATCATGACAGAATTTGACACTTTTTTTTCTGTTTACTCAAGTGAAGAAGCTACTTTTGCACCAAATTGTACCAGTGTAAATAGAAAAACGGGTGATACCGCTTATCTTATATGTACTCGAAACTTCTTTTCTCATCACACTCAAAGGGCGCTACTACTTTTGCCCTCAAATTGTACCAGTTTAAACAGAAAAAAAGTGATACTGTTCATCTTATATATAGTCGACACTTTTTTTTTTTTTTTTATTTCACTCAAAGGAGGACGCTACTTTTGCCTTCAAATTGTTCCAGTGTAAAAAGAAAAAAGTGGTACTGCTTATCTTATATATAGTCGACACTTGAAAAGTATCAAGGTTATACACAAAAAATAGCAAATGAAATAGATTCCAATTAATTTACATATTTATGCAAAAGCACAAGCTGAACCAGGTCAGGGAGAAAAAGAGTCAAGCATATCCTGCCTACTAGCAATAGCGCAGCCAACCTTCAACTAGGAGTATGCTCTTGGCAATACTGAAACATGAATGATTTAAAACATAATTTTGGGCCGTCATTAGTGACATCAGCCATTACGAGCATCGTGTAACTGCATTTGCAAAATGGAAGGTCATTAGATGTGCAAGTAAACTTAATGGATATTTTGAATTTGCATCTGCAAAGAGATGAAGACTTTTTTGAGTGCAGAGTCGCTGAATATTCAATCAAGTGTGCTTGTCGCTTTCAAGTTAACGAAAATCATAAAAGAACGGTTCATTTCTTTGTAAAATGAATTTCCCACAGACTTCAGACCCTTGGAATTCCACCTTTAAGAACAGGGCGCCTCAGTGGCGTGGTCGGTATGATCTCGGCCTGCCACCTCGGTGGCCGGGAGTTCGATTAGCGGGCATTCCACTGAGGGGTCAGAAATGTGTATTTCTGATGATAGAAGTTCACTCTGGACGTGGTTCGGAAGTCACGTAAAGCCGTTGGTCCCGTTGCTGAATAACCACTGGTTCCATGCAAACGTAAAATCACCATACAAACAAACAAACTTTTTCAGAACTCGACAAGTGAACTGTTTCAAAAACTAAAGCGTGTTTCTTTCTAAAAATGATTATATAGACAAGTGAAAAAGGGCTAACGAAAAACAAATAAACAGATAAATGATAAAGCAAATAAAAACATACAAATAAAAAATAAAGAAGTTATTATTACTATGTTCTCAATGTCATGTTTACCACTTCATCTACAGCAGCGACTTTAAACATTCGGGGAGTAAAAAAAAATGAATGAAATAATAAATGATTAAAACAGATAAACTGCGACTGTCATTTTCCACTACTTCCATTCCCAACCGTTCAGCTAAACCTTAAAACCGCGAGTGCCACAGTGAAGAATCCCAAAGTAATGGGTTGCTCTGCTCTCGCTTGGCACTCCCCATTTGCAATGAAATTTACAGTGGCGCTGAAGATTTGCAAGGCCGTGGAAGTTCGCTAAAGTTAAAATAACATGAAGTTGTATGCCTTTGCGAAGGAGGGATTTATTCACTAGAGAACATAGTTTTTTATTTTACTTTATTTTTTTTTTACTAAATTCCATCTCTAAATACTCTTGCCTTTTTTATTTTTTATTTCTTATTTTTTGCTAAATTCCATCTCTGAATACTCTTGCCTTTTTTTGTTTTGTATTTTTTTTTTTTATTTTTTACTAAATTCCATCTCTGAATACTCTTGCCTTTTTTTATTTTCTATTTTTTTATTTTTTACTAAATTCCATCTCTGATTACTCTTGCCTTTTTTCTTTTCTATTTTTTTATCTTTTTTCTTTCACTGAATTCCATCTTTGAATACTTTTTAATTTTTATTTTTATTTTTTTACTAAATTCCATCTCAGAATACTCTTGCCTTTTTTTATTTTATATTTTTATTTTTACTAAATTCTATCTATGAATACTCTTGCCTTTTTTATTTTTTTTTTTTTTTATTTTTTATTTTTCACTGAATTCCATCTTTGAATACTTTTTAATTTTTATTTTTATTTTTTTACTAAATCTCATCTCTGAATACTATTGCCTTTTTTTATTTTATATTTTTATTTTTTACTAAATTCTATCTATTAATACTCTTGCCTTTTTTATTTTTTTTCTATCTTTTTACTAAATTCCATCTCCACCTTTTTATTTTGTTTATTTCTTACTTAAATTAAACCATTTCTGAATACTCTTGCCTTTTTTATTTTCAAATTTTTTTTTTTTTTTTTTTTTTACTAAATTCCATGTATGAATACGTCCTTCGTGCTTGCGTTGTCTCATTTATCTCTGAGATAGACAATGGAGCTTTTTGCTCTGTTATTAAGTTCTTGTTAATCGTCTTCTTGTAGCTTTTTTATATGTAAACTCATGCACCTTACCTGACTGTATTCAACTCTACATGAATTCATTCATTTTCCAAGGATTTGAATTCAGTAGAAATAAAATTTATTCACATAAAGATCAGTGAAGTCAATGAAGTCAACTCCGAAATCCTACATTGATTTGCAATTTCTTTCCTTCTTTCACTCTTCTCAAGGTTTATTTTTCTGTTGTCGTTCCTCCTAAGCCCAAATCTCATCTACATAAATGTCGCCTACAACAAAAACCTTCAGCTTTATATAAGTATCAACCATCGCATACGATTTCAAATGTCCTTGCAGGTTTTGCTATTGGTTTATTTCTTTACTGACTACTGAATAATCTGGCACAAGCTGAGGAAATTATAAATGCCATCCGAGAAAGGAGAAGGCGGGAATTTTCTTGCTTAAATCCGACAAAGCCTGAGATAGAAGGGAAGGAGAAGCAACTGCTGCAAAGATTCACAAACCAAAGGAATTTCAATCAACTAAAATAACACCGAGTTGTATTTCTTTTGGGAGAGGGAAGTCGACGCATGTGGGGTTATTGTCTTTGTAGTTTCTTGTTAAACGTTAAGTTATACGTTTGTTTACCACAGACACAACCACGCACACACTCACACTATATATATATATATATATATTATATATATATATATATATATATATATATATATATATATATATATTATATTTACATATAGTATATATATAGACATATATATATATATATATATATATATATATATTATACAAGACACCCGCATTACCCATTCAGTTGCCTACACACAGGTCTGTTCCCGCCCCCACCCCCCCTCCCCCCCCCCCCCCCCCCCCAAATGACAACAAACGCGCACAAAACACATACACACACACGTTCGCCCTATTCATATCGTCTTGCTGGAAATCTGACTACCCTCCGTTCAAGTACTTCTTCTTCCACTGCATCTAGACGACCTCTCCCCCCTGCAGTACTCTCCTCCACCTTTTCACCATTGCATCTATCTACGTTCCTCCCACACGACCATACCCTCTTCAACGACACTGGTTCAACTTTTGAACTCGACTGTCTTTTTTAACATTTATCATCCTGAGCTATTGGACACCATACGAAATCAAGAAGTAAATATGAAGAAAAAAAGGAATATTATAAAAAAAAGATATACACTAGGTAATGTTTGCAAATGAGTGTGATATTTTATGTATAGGTTTTCAGCAGAAAACAGGACTCTTTCTGAAAGACTGATCATAAAAACTGCCCAAAGTAACTATGACAGGACACCACCAACTAGGTACAGTTTAAAGACAGGATGGTCATCGTTCAAACTGGAAGGGAAAATATGTTCAAATGAAGCAGTTGATCTCTATTGGAACATCCAGTTACCTTTTCTATGAAGGCACAAAAAAAAAAAAAAAAACGTCCTGAACAGAACATAAAAATGGCGATCGACATTAATCTAGTTCTCGGAGGAAAGGCAATAGTTCAGTGACCTCATATAAACAGGGAGTGGAAAGGTGAATGACTTCTTCTTCTTCCCCCAAGGTTATGTGCAAGATTGCAGGCAGACCTTTTCCTCGCTTTAATGTTATGGATTAAACATGATTCCACGGGGAGCGTTCGCTCTTATATACAATAGCTTTGCATATTTCTCTGCCTGTCCAAACACGAGATTTCTCAAACGCAGGCAGACCTTTAACTACATGAATGTAACTGGATATCAGTTTGTCTTAGATGTGCAACTAACGAAGTTTAAAGTAGAGGAACAGGTAGGCGAGGTTGACATGGCACACACACACACACTATATATATATATAATATATATATATATAATAGTATATATATATATACTATATAGATATATTTATATATATATATACTATATTATATATATATATATATATTATATATATATATATATATATATATATATTTATAGATATATATATATATATATATATATATATGGTGTGTGTATATATATATATGTGTGTGTGTGTGTTGTATGTATGTATATGTATATAACTGTGTATTGAATCTGCGTCTTTGCACACGCGCATGATTGAGTATATATGTGTGTGTACATATATATATATTATATATATATATATATATATATATATAGATATATTGTTATGAACCACTGTTGGGTTTATCAGGTTCTTTATTAAAATAAGTATGAAAAAATTAAATGAAAAATGTATCAGGACTGAAAATCTGGCAGCAATTGAAACAGGCAAAGGAGGACGAAACAAGTAATACGAAAACAGAGACCTAAGACTAATTTATTATATATAAAAATGTACAATTGTTTGAATTCAATATTTACATAAGGCATCAGTGGCAAAGCAAAAACCATTAAGCAAAAAATAACCACATTTAATCTGAAAATTATCAGAAAAGGCAAATATATCAAAAAGGCAAATATCGAACAATCAGTATAACAATCTTTAACAAAATGAATGAGTCAGTACATCAAAAAATAAACATTCCATGCAAGCAAGGGAAAAAAAATTTACATAAAAGGATCTGTAAAATGCCATAACAATTAATACAGTAACCTTAATATGAGCAGTTAGCAAATAGTTAACAAGAAAACACGGTTACAACTATAGAAACAAATTAATAATGGACCATAAAAATCAAAAGCAGGGTTAAATTATGCCATAAATCACAGTTTCAATTTCATAATTACCTTAAGCATTAATATCAAAACACTGGGGAAAAACCTAAGGCACAAAAGCCTTCTGCAGTAAATGCTGAAGAACACTACACACCCAGGAAACCGTGGCAAGTTGCAGAGATAACACACGAGGACCCGCTAAGAATACCTCCTGAAGAAATTTATGAAGCCGCCGAAGCTGTTTAAAACCAACCCACAGACGAAGCTGCCCTTCAGGGAGAACTCAGACGAAGCTGCACACACAACACAGACGAAACTGCCCTTCAGGAGAACACAGACGAAGCTGCAACTCTGAAGCCGTGGTCCTCAACATAACACAGACGAAGCTGCTAACCCAGACAAAACTGGCTCTGCCGAACATCTTGATGCTCGTCCTTAACCCTGCAGGTCCCGAGTCTTAACCAAATAACCATTAAGGACTCCACCCATGCCTGCATGGAACCCCCCTGCTGCTTATAACCTGCTCAGGTCTCTGTACCTTACTGACTGAAGCAGTCAAGAGGTGAAACGACCCTCACGGGGAAACAACCCGAAACGACCGTTTCGATCGTCCGAGACAATAAAACAATACAAGAGGTGCTTAATACCTTACAATATATATACACACACTCACACATCTATATATATATATATATATATATATATATATATATATATATATATATATATATAGTGTTCTGAGTGCTGCTGCAAACTGTGCGGATCGTAACTGACGAACTGAAAGCCTCTAACTTCCTTACCTTTGAAGAGAGCGCAATCTATACATTTTGTACAGTGCCAAAGTGAAAATGCCCTTTTCTGGAAAAGTAATGAAATATGCCCTTCAACTAGGCCTCGCTCACATAAACGCTGATTTTTATTTATGAAGTGTCAACTGTCAGGTCTACCGTTTCCTGCCATCCAGCGTGTAACGTTGAACGTTATATCTAACATTTTTTAAGATTCTGACGTCCATAAACCAAGCCATAGTTCCACTGAGGATACGGTTCGAGAGAAGATGGGTAAAACGTCCTGATCAATATATATATATTTGTTTTTTTATTTCCTATGTCCCTAGAAGGACAGCCATAGAATATTCTTAATTGAAATTTGAGACAGCTGCTAACCTTACGTTTTTTGCAACATCAACAACAAACAATAATAATAATAATATAATAATAACAATGAACCAAGGAACCTCCGTAACGAGGCTATAATAATGACAATTACAAGCCACAGTAGTCTTAAAAGTATATTTTTGTACAATGCTAAAAATTATTATGCATTGTAAAAAAAATATTTTTAACACTACTGAGGCTTGTAATTGTCAATAATAACTAATAATAATAACACCAATAATAGTAAAAACAGTTAGTAAAACCCAAGCTTGAACAAGCGATCTATATCACCCAAAATTTATTTAAGTCCTATGGCCAGAAAACGATTCCTTTGTCAAACCAAATGCAAAACGAAGGCAACACCTCGGTATCTGGTGAATCACTATCCACGGGATCAAAGGAACTCTTAGTATTTCCAGTTCCATTCGTAACTGGCCAATTAGAATAGCATTGAAGGTTGGCGTTTGTATTTCGGGAAAGTACTGACGCACTGTGCAGATGCAGTTCCTCCCTCATTCAGGAAGTAATCACCCCTGGTAGATGAAAGGACTTGTCCTGAATCTGTCGCTCAAATGATAATGATAGACCAGTTGATAGCGTTGGCATTTTTGCGAATGAGGGATCAGCGCGGATTAATGGGAAAATTAGCACGAGATTATTCAATATGATTTAATCTTTTCCGGAAAGGGGCCCTCTTGTTCAGCTTTGCGTTTATGACGTTTATTACATACCCGAATTTTTGGGGGTAGAATTACAGCTGATTTCAGTATGTTTCAATTTTCAGGGAAATAAGTCCCGTAGTTAAGGAATAAATAGAGTTGATGAAATGTAAGTGGGTTTATCTTATACTATTAAGAAAAATAAAAAACTATTACTTACA